>NC_044063.1:32885096-33057596 GCF_902167405.1 Gadus morhua
CCTGACAGGCTCCCAAGAGAGGGGACAGCGTGGCAGACACGCCTCGTCCACGGTCTCCCTTCCCCCGGGGACACCGGACACGATGACCGCCTCCGAGCAGACACCTCCACCAGAAGGGAGGGAGAATCCACCCCTTATCGACTTCTCCGACTTCCCCCTGGCCGACAGGGGAGGCGCCGACAGGGGAGGTCAGTTCGCCACCACCCAGCTGGAGGACGACGCCCTCAGAAACGCCTGGGCACATGTACAGATCCATGAGGGCCTATCGCGGGACTCGGTGAGTAGCCGGCAGTACCCACACTTTAGCACCGGGGGGGGGGGGGGTTGCTATACAGGGTGGTACAGAGGGGGGGGGGGAGGAGGCGGAACAGTTGGTCGTTCCGAGACCATACGTGAGCAAAGTCCTCTATATGGCCCACACCCACCTTCTGGGGCTCCATCTAGGGATGGATAAGACGAGGTTTTACTGGCCGGGGGTGAAAAAGAACATAGAGGATTACTGCCGGGCGTGCCCCGAGTGTCAACGCACCGCCCCGAGACCCTCGGTACGGAATCCCTCATACCTATGCCTCAGTCTACCACCCCCAGACCGACGGGTTGGTGGAGAGGTTCAACAAAACCCTGAAATCCATGCTAAAGAAGGTCATGGAAGTAGACGGAAAAAACTGGGGAGACGCCGAGATCGTTTAATGGCCTGTGGCATGTGCCACCGCGACCACTGACATACCATGGCGTATGCCGTTCTGGAACGGTAACTGCCGTTCTGAAACGGTAACTACCGTTCTGAAACGGTAACTGCCGTCGCGACCACTGACATACCATGGCATATGCCGTTCCGGAACGGCAACTGCCGTTCTGAAACGGTAACTGCCGTCGCGACCACTGACATACCATGGCATATGCCGTTCCGGAACGGCAACTGCCGTTCTGAAACGGTAACTGCCGTCGCGACCACTGACATACCATGGCATATGCCCTTCAGGAACGGCATATGCCATTCTGGAACGATAACTGCCGTTCCCAACAATGGTATGTGACACCAGCATAACTCCTCTGTATAATTTCAAGACAGGTATCGCCGTAAATTTTTAAGCTATATATATTTGGTCTTTATTGACACTATATCACAACATAACGCCGTAAATAAAGGCAAGGCAAGGCAAGGCAACTTTATTGATATAGCACTTTTCATACACAAGGCAGACTCAAAATGCTTCACATATAAACATTGTCATACAATAAAATAAAATAATAGATAAGTAAAAGAAAACATATGCAAAGAAATGGGTAAATAAAGGGATTTACATGCTTCTCTCGTTCGTGCTATTGTTAGGATATTTCCGATCGGTTTGTTGTTGTCTTTTGTAATGACAGATGCTTTTGAAAACAGCCGGACTTGCTCCGGTGACTGTAGTTAGCCTAGCCACCTAAACAGGTCTGTTTAGGTGTCACTAGACACGGCTCTCTAGTCTCACGCATTTGGCGTGAGACACACGCAATTCAACCCAAGCACACGCTCACACGCCACACTTCGTATTTCTCACGCAGAGAAATACCAGGATAGCGCCCAACCAATTTGGGCCACTATTTAACAGTGGAACAGGTAGGAATCAAATGGGTTTCCCGTACGTAGGGTAACCAGACGTCCTCTTTTGCCCGGACATGCCCTATTTTTGAGACACAAAAAAGTGTGGCGGAAAATCGTCCGGGATTTTATTAAAGCCTCATACATGATTGAATTTGCGCTGTGTTTCTCGTGGTTGTTCACAAGCTAGTTAGGCTACGCCCTCCCCTACTCATTTCTGTTCGCTTTGCATTGGTGGAAGTGAGTAGGGGGAGTGGTTAAGTAGAGCCTACTTAGTTTGACCTACTTAGGTACCGTCATGTTTTGTAATTTTTTTTTTACCATTATTGTTTTATAGGGACAAACATTAATACATTTCTCCTACAGGGGTTTGATAAAGTACTATCTATTGAACAGAAAGAAACACTTGGTCATACTTTACACACTTTACCACAGCATTGGCCTACTGAATGCCACATATATACTTTAAGCATTGGACTGAATTCCATCATGTATGCCAAACAAAAATTTGTATATATGTTGTTATAAGAATGATTATGTAGCTGTGAATCATGAGTGGTATGCGTGTATGAACGGGCAAATACCACAGGAAAGGTGTGGCATGCCAGCGGAAAAACGGTAGGTGCCAGTAGAAACTGGTAATTACCATTTTACATGAGTGGCATGCCAGCGGAAAAACGGTAGGTGCTGTCATGCCAAATTTGTACCAGGCGCCAAATTTGTACCGGGCACGTCAACAGTTGTCCGTTGCCAGGCAACGGACAACTGATTACGTAAGGGTTGTCCGTTGCCGGGCAGGTTTAAAAAAACATTCGCGCTCATGTTGCCAAAGACGAAATAACATAATACAGATAACGGATCGCTAGATAACACTTGCTCTTACTTTATATTTGTATTGTATTTAATTGTTTAATCAAATTTGGCTAGTAAACTGAGTGTTTAAAGCGGGTTTCAAAAAACATTCGCGCTCATGTTGCCAAAGACTAAATAACATATTACAGAAAACGGATCGCTAGATAACACTTGTTTTTAATTTATATTTGTATTGTATTTAATTGTTTAATCAAATTTAGCCGGTAAACTGAGTGTTTAAAGCAGGTCAAGGACGAAATAGCGCAACACAGATAACGGACAAGTGCGAATGAACGAGCTTGAAGGTTCGCAAATCTTCATGAACCTCTCTCGTCATTCGACGCGATCGTCCGTTGCCAGGCAACGGACGACGCGATCATCTGTTGCCAGGCAGGTTTGGAATGGATTACGTATGGATGACCCGCCCGGTACAAATTTGGCAGCCGGTACAAATTTGGCATGACAGTGCCACTAAAACCTGGTAATACCATTTTACATGAGTGGCATGCCAGTGGAAAAACGGTGGTTCCAGTAGGAAATGGAACTTCCGATTAACATAATTGGCTTGCCAGCGGAAAAAAGTTTGGCCTGTATGCCATTATACCACTGGATCATGTCGATATAGAAAGGTTTATGACACTGGATCAGAGTTAAATGATAGGAACCTGTAGGCCTACTTAAATTATTTGGTTAAACAACAATAAGAACAAATGCAAAACTTAATATTTGGCCAATTGAATAGTTATGAGCTGAAGCAGTCATACAGTAGGCTATATTATAGGCTACGCTACTAGAACATCTTGATAAAACACGAGTGGAAAAATGGATGACTGTCTAGCTATAGCCTACAGTGCCACCCCATGGTAGATATAGGGACCTGGCTCTGTGGTGCACTAACCGGAAACTACGATCGCAACCGCTTTGAACGGTGAACTCTTTACACATAGTAGTTATAAAGCTATTAAAACTACAAAATGACTCCATTAATGCAGGATCTGTGGAAAATGCATGGACCTATTAAAGAAAATGCGCCGACGTTGGCTCAGCCTGGCTCCGCCTGGCTCCGCCTCTTCAGCTACGTAGCTAAGATGGCTGCCGTAGAGCACGAAAAGTGTACATCAATCCAAACTCCGCTGTTTGACCGTTTTGAGTATACCATCGGGGTCCTTTCACTTCACTTCCTTTCGCCCTGATCTTAATTGCAACGCACTACGTACTCAAACTAATGACTGCGGATAGTATGGATATTGGAACACAGCAATAGACTATAGCTCTATAGACACCTAAACAGACCTGTTTAGGTGGCTAGGCTAACTACCGTCACCGGAGCAAGTCTGGCTGTTTTCAAAAGCATCTGTCATTACAAAAGACAACAACAAACGGATCGGAAATATCATAACAACAGCACGGACGAGAGAAACGTGTAAATCCCTTCATTTACCCATTTCTTTGCATATGTTTTCTTTTACTTATCTATTATTTTATTTTATTGTATGACAATGTTTATATGTCAAGCACTTTGAGTCTGCCTTGTGTATGAAAAGTGCTATATAAATAAAGTTGCCTTGCCTTGCCTTGCCTTTATTTACGGCGTTATGTTGTGATATAGTGTCAATAAAGACCAAATATATATAGCTTCAAATTTACGGCAATACCTGTCTTGAAATTATACAGAGGAGTTATGCTGGTGTCACATACCATTGTTGGGAACGGCAGTTACCGTTCCAGAATGGCATATGCCGTTCCTGAAGGGCATATGCCATGGTTTGTCAGTGGTCGCGACGGCAGTTACCGTTTCAGAACGGTAGTTACAGTTTCAGAACGGCATATGCCATGGTATGTCAGTGGTAGCGGTGGCACATGCCACAGGCCAATAAACGATCTCGGCCCTACTGAAACTGGGACCAGCTGCTCCCGCACGTCCTGTTTGCCATCCGAGAAGTACCCCAGGCATCCACGGGATTCTCGCCCTTCGAACTCCTCTATGGCCGGCGACCAAGAGGGCTGCTGGACATCGCCTGGGACGCCTTGGAGAGCCAACCATCCCCCCACTGCACCGTCATCGAACACGTGGAGCAGATGCAGGGCCGGATGGCGCAGATCTGGCCGGTGGTCCGGGAGCACCTCGGACGAGCCCAGCAAACCCAAGCCCGTGTATACAACCGAGGGGCCCAACTCCGCACCTTCAACCCAGGGGACCAGGTGCTGGTCCTCGTCCCAACCACAGAGTGCAAGTTCCTGGCCAAATGGCAGGGTCCCTAAGACGTCATCGACCGGGTCGGCGAAGTCAACTACCGGTTACGGCAACCGGGAAGACGCAAGGCCGTCCAGATTTACCACATCAACCTACTGAAGCGGTGGCAACCACCGACAGCCCCGCGGGAACCAGCCCTCTTATCCCTGTCCTCTCGACTACCCCTGCACGAGGTACCAGTGGGGGAGCAGCTGAGCCCAAGCCAAACCCAGGACATGAGGGAAGTGGTCCTCCAGCACCTTGACGTCTTCTCTGAGTGGCCCGGGAAGGACCACAACCGTCAGCCATGACATCAGGACGGAGCCGGGAGTCCGAGTCCGACTCCGGCCCTACCATATTCTGGAAGCGCGGCGGGCCGCTATCCGAACGGAGGTCACAAACATGCTGCGGATGGGGGTCATCGAGGAGTCCCACAGCGCTTGGTCCAGCCCGGTGGTCCTGGTCCCCATACCGGACGGAACATACCGCTTCTGTAACGACTTCCGGAAGCTGAACGAAGTGTCGGCCTACGACGCCTACCCCATGCCCCGCATAGACGAGTTGATAGAGCGACTGGGGCCGGTGTTGTGCCGAATTTCGACCCCCCCGCATATTACGACCCCCCTTCGCATGAACGCGCATTCGCTTATTGTCAACGCCCCATACTTTCATTTAGTTCGAGGCGCTCTTCCTTCCGACAATATTAGTCTAAATTAGTGTTTATATTCTATCACAACATCACAAGTTGAGCAACTTATCACAGAAAGCGATGGCATATTTTAGATTGTAAGTCATATTTTAGATTGTAACCTCCGACGGCGACGACCCATGTACGCTACAACATTCACGATAATGAACTACGAGAGCACTTAAATACGTAATAGTTAAAAGTAATACATTAATGCATTATGTTATTTACTCATATTCATTTTGACAACCTCTTGGTAGCCTACCCTGGAAAGCACATTTAACTGTGACTGATCCAAAACTAAGGAAATCCTTTACTAGGTACAGACTCAGTGAGCACAGCCTCGCCTTCGAGAGAGTGAAGGATATTGGATATATTGGATATATATTGAATATATCCAATATATATTTTCGATATATTGAATATATACTGGATATACTGGATATATTCAATATCCAGCCAATTTAGCCTGCCGTATTCATCACCCATCTCCTATTTCTTGTTTGTTTTCACCACAACCGTACTGTGCCTTTTTTTAATAATACCTATATATATAATGGATTACCCGTGCATCGACCTGTTTGCCTGACTAATGTAGTCTCCGACTCCTAGCCTGCTCCCTGCCTGGACTTCGCCTACCCATCAAATTTCCTGTGTATGACCTCCTGCCTGTCCCTTGACCCATCTCCAGCCTCCTTCATGGGAATTGTGTTAATAAACATTCTATCATGCTCTGCGCTTGAAACCTATTCTTGGCATCCTTCGTATTCATTACAGTCAGGTTATTATCACAAAAAAATGTAAATGTATACACTACTTTTGTACTTGCACCAAACTTTTGTAGGGCTCATTAATGTAATGTGTGTTCAACTTTGATATCTGTTGATGTTACATAGGATTTCTGAAAGGAAGTCTATTCTAGAATATTCCTCAAAGTCAGAAGTTGTTAATTGCAATTTCTTCATGCATACATATACATATGTACATCCATACACATATTCATAATATGTACTGTTCATTATATTGACATGGTAGGCATCAACACTGGGAGCATTTTGAACGAGTGAGTAATTCTGCCGGCATGAATTGGAACACACACACCTGCCCCCCCACACACACACACACCTGCCAAATGTCCCCTGTTATGACTACACGTCTGAAATGTATACAGTCACATCCAGTGGCCTAACGATGTAACCCGAAAAAATTGGAAGTGTCTCAGACTTTGCAAACAAGAAATAGGAGGGGGGGTTGAAATACGGCAGGCTTGCCTGCCAGAATACAACCCCCCCCCCCGCCAAATGTCCCCTGTTATGACTACACGTCTGATATTTCTACAGTCACATCCAGTGACCTAACGATGTAAGCCCACAAAATTTGTAGTGTCTCAGACTTTGCAAACAGGAAATAGGAGGGGGGGTTGAAATACGGCAGGGTAAATTGCCTGCCGAAATACAACCCCCCCCCCGCCAAATGTCCCCTGTTGTGACTACACGTCTGAAATTTCTACAGTTACATCCAGTGACCTAACGATGTAAGCCCAAATAATTTGAAGTGTCTCAGACTTTGCAAACAGGAAATAGGAGGGCAGTGATGAATATGGCAGGCTAAATTGGCTGGATATTGAATATAGTATATATATATTTATTAGAGCTGTCAGTTAAACGCGTTAACGGCGTTAACGCAAACCAATTTTAACGGCGTTAATTTTTTTATCGCACAATTAACGCAATTATTTTATTTAAAAATTTTTTTTTTTTTTGGCTCATAACAAAGAAGCAGTTGCCTGACTGCTATGTTCAAATGACATTTGTTCAAAGCAGTCGTTTAATTGCACTATAGGCTCTTTTTTTGTATCGTTTTGATCAGTATATGCCAATCTTGTTATTAATAAAAAATCATTTGCACAAGGCAAGCCGATGCACTACACCATGTTGATAAGAGAATTAAAATGAGAAGAATTATGGGACAAAGAAAGTGTGTTGCATAGCGACCGTCGATTCATAGCGGCAGCCAGGAGGGACTACTTTTTGGTAGTCCTTAATAAAACGGCTACTTTGACTTTCTTGGTTTCTTTTTAAATGTAGTGTGTCTATGACTTTCGTTTCGCCATAACAGTAACCGTTGTATAAAAGCAATAGATCACTTCAGTCAGTGGCATGTGCTCATTATACCACTGTGAAGGGGGTCGCCGGCCCTCCGCTGCGCGTCGGGGCCGGACAACGCCCCTTAACAGTGGTATAATGAGCACATACCACAGCCTGGCGTGATCTATTGCTTAAATATATTCAATATATATTCAATGTATCCAAAATATATATTGGATATATTCAATATATATTCAATATATATTGAATATATCCAATATCCTTCACAGGCCACCACAGGCCTGTGAGCTGTCACTCACCTAAACTTTCGTGATAGTTGGAGAATGGTCACCTGAAGTTCAAAGCCGAAGACTTCATAATGAAGAAAATGTTGTCTTTTCAGTGACACTCGACCGTCAATACGTTTCTCAGACTTTGCAAACAAGAAATAGGAGATGGGTGATGAATATGGCAGGGTAAATTGGCTGGATATTGAATATATCCAGTATATCCAGTATATATTCAATATATCGAAAATATATATTGGATATATTCAATGTATATCCAATATATCCAATATCCTTCACTCTCTCGAAGGCGAGGCTGTGCTCACTGAGTCTGTACCTAGTAAAGGATTTCCTTAGTTTTGGATCAGTCACAGTTAAATGTGCTTTCCAGGGTAGGCTACCAAGAGTTTGTCAAAATGAATATGAGTAAATAACATAATGCATTAATGTATTACTTTTAACTATAACGTATTTAAGTGCTCTCGTAGTTCATTATCGTGAATGTTGTAGCGTACATGGGTCGTCGCCGTCGGAGGTTCCATTGCGATGTGTTCGTCTTCAAACTTACAATCTAAAACATGCCATCGCTTTCTGTGATAAGTTGCTCAAATTGTGATGTTGTGATAGAATATAAACACTAATTTAGACTAATATTGTCGGAAGGTAGAGCGCCTCGAACTAAATGAAAGTATGGGGCGTTGACAATAAGCGAATGCGCGTTCACGCGAAGGGGGGTCGTAACACCGGCCCGGTTCATCTCAAACTCGATATTGTTTTCATTGCAAAATGTCCGCTAATAACAACAATTGAACCTTCGGTCTCAGGGCTATTCCCAACTATTCACTTCGCCTTCGCCGTATAATTGTTGACTAGATAGATAGATAGCCTAGTCAAGTATTTATTAATACCAAACCACAAAAATCGTCGGGAATTCAATTAGGTGATTCGGCTCACACAGTATAGCCTACAAGACCACACAGAACAAGTCTGACTGGACATACACGAAATACATCACATTAAAACTAGACACAATTGTTTATAGATAGATAGACAGATAGAAAGATAATTAAATATGTTAATTATTTGCCTTGCGGAGCCAGCCAATCCTGTGCTCGTATGCAAATTAGCCATGTGCGCCTAAAACAAGAAAAACGTACCGTAATAAGGCGCACCGGATTATAAGGCGCACCTTCAATGAATGGCCTATTTTTGATTTTTTTTCATATATAGGGCGCACCGGATTATAAGCGCATAGAATAGAAGATACTGCAGTAAAACGTTTGACTGGGGTTGCGTTATGCATCGACTAGACGCGAGCTGTGCTAAATTGAATGTCAACAAAACAGTCAGATAAAGTTAAACTTTATTAAGCGTTCTGACAACTCCGTTCACTCCCATGGTAACGATGTTCAAACGTTAATTTGCATATTAACAATATCTCCCAGCCTTGTTCAGTTGTAAACACGTAAAAGAAACAGTCTGATACCGCTAATTCAAACGTTAGTGCATAACTCAACATTGTTCAGTTACGTATAACACGTAAAGCTCACTTTTTCAGTTCATTCCCCGTCCACGAATCCCTCGAATTCTTCTTCTTCAGTGTCCGAATTGAACAGTTGGGCGAGTACGGCATCCAACATGCCCGGCTCCCTCTCGTCATTATCCGAGTCAGTGTCGCTGCTGTTGCCTGGCAGTTCAGTGATTATTCCTGCCTTTGTGAAAGCTCGGACCACAGTTGAGACTGATATATCAGCCCAGGCATCCTCGATCCATTGTCAAATAGTGGCGTAAGTTGCCCGGCGCTGTCTCCCCGACTTGGTGAACGTGTGTTCGCCTTCTAAGGCCCCGTCCCCACGAAGCCGATTTTTTGGTGAATCTGCAAAAAGGCCCATTCTCACCCTAAGATAAATACGGATACGGACCGTTTCGTCCGGTCCCGGAGGTGTTTCGTCCGTCAATGGGTCCGTCGCCTCTGAGCGTACGAATCCGTAGTGCTCCGGGAGAAACGGAGCAATACCACCGGAAATCGAGGCAGCAGTGTAGAGTCAAAAGTCAGACCATTCGCGAAAATAGAGAGTAGTATAATATCTGATATATATTGGTTTTATACTTATATTATACTATATACCTGACCTTTTTATTTTATTGTTCCCCTGCTTTGGCAATGAGTTGCAACTGGTCATTTAACAACATTTTGAGGAGATAATCTGCGGGTTGGTGAGGGGTGTCACATGCCACCGCCGCCTAGGCCTACACTTTTTTTTGCCGATTTCGGATGACGCAAAGCAAAATCATCTCTACAGATATCATGTTTGCGATTGTCGATGCCGTTAATTTGTGAAACGACAGTAACTGCCCTCTAGAGGATTTATTGCGTCACATCCATAACAACGCTGAATTTCGTCCGGTTCCGGAGGTATGAATCGGCCTTACGTCTTGTGCGTTTCGGCCGACCGTCCAGACGGAGCCGGCGAATCCGGCGCCCGAAACCGCACAATTCTGAAACCACCCTCGGAGGTGGTTTCAAATCTATCCGGACCTATGAGGTTTCGTGTTAGGATTTGTGTGGACGTCTGAAACGCTTGATGGCATTAGCCCCCCACCAGCTGGGGGACGTCAGACTTGTGTTGAATTTTCACGAGTAGTAAATATTCGTTTGTTATTTTATTTGTATTGTTTTTGTAGCTTTAAATAAAGCCCCTTGATAAATGTAATGACTAACTTAAACCTTCAACATCAAAAAGTATTTCTGCTCAATTTAAAAGGTTGAATCTCCTCGTGACTGAATGTTTGTATACAGCGCGCAGGCTTGATGCGCTCCACTTATTTCGGTGGAGAACCAGCGCCTTGAATATTTACTACAGCGTTTCTACAGCTCGATGCGGTTTTGAAGTAGCTCCGTCTTTACGAAGATATCCCTGAACCGCATAAATCGAAATCGGATCGTTTTCGCCCATTTCGGCTCCGTGTGGACGGGGCCGTCCACACGGAGTGTTCGTGTGTTCGCCATATATAAGGCGCTCCGGATTATAAGGCACACTGTCTTTTTTTGAGAAAATTAAAGGCTTTTAAGTACGCCTTATAGTGCGGAAAATACGGTAATGTTGAGAAGTCATACTAAAAACGGATAGCAAGCGAAAGCTAAACCAGAATGTATCAATCACATACTTTGGATCCATTCTAATTTATGGTAAGAGGCTATTCTTTAAATCTTTGCAGTGACTGAATGTTGATGATAAAATGTATTGGTTTGCATAAGATGAGTGTGTGCGACTGCGTGTGTCCTTTCCGGCTTCGGCATACTGCTAGTTATGAAGGCCTTGTGGTTAGTTGTGGTCTTATGCTGTGTTTCCACTGCAGGGTGCAGGGAGGGGGGGGAGGGGGCGGTATAGCCCAGCTGAGTTCTGAGGTCGCGTTTCCACCGCCGACAGTACCCTTTATGGTAGGCCGGATGTCGATCGCCTTGGCAGCTACGTAAACATTGTGACATCATAGCAGCGCGACACAGTGTAGCCTGCTCAATAAAAACAATGGAAAAGATGAACGCGACACATTAAACCAAGAGCTACCATGGAAGTCGTCCAGCAACAGTTCCTGGCCTCCTTGTTTGCCCAAGCAAGCGTTTTACGCGACATGTTCATTGTAAAGAATAATACCTCGAGGCTACTGGTTGTTTATTTTTATCCCCACGTCGCCCGGTAGTGATGATTCTATCGACCAATCGACGGAGGGGGGGTGTAGCTCGAATTTTCTGGCACCCTTTCAGGAGTCTCAGTACCCCAACGGAGGAGTACTGAAGACGAGGGTAAAACGAGTACGGCTCAGTCCGGGTCACGCCCACTTTTGGCGGTGGAAACGTAATCCGTACCGCACCTTTGCGAACCAAACCGTACCGCACCCTGCAGTGGAAACGCGCCATTAGTGAAGCACCCTAGCCTTGGAGTTGGATAAGTTGGAGTGATGTGTACGGACGTGCAAGAGTGAGAGAGAGAGAGCACACCCGCCGTGGGGATGTTTGGCTTGTTGTGGGATGTCTGTCAGCATCCGCCGTGTTGGACGATATGCTTTGTGTATGTGTTCAATGTACATCTGTCTGGTCATATTTGCGGTAGATTGATGGTTAAATAATGTCACACCACGATCGGTTGTACTTGCAGGCACTCATTTGCAAGTGCACTGATTGCGTGTCAGATAGGCTAAGTTAGCCCATAGCTAGCATTATGCCTTCTATTTCTAGATCTTCTGACTAATTTTACCGGTACTTACGACATAATCGCTGTCACTAGATATAAAGAAAACGTTGACTTTCATTCGGTGCTATTCACTGTCAGTAAAAATAAATAAAAGTGTTGTTATTGTATGCACTGCTGTACATGACTAGCTCCAGCGCTCGTTGCTGCGTTGCTTAATGATAGTAACTCCCCACTCATTCTCTGACCATGCATTTAATTGGCATTGATCAGTTCTCGGTAATTCCTCATTCGCCGTATCACGTCTGACAGGTTCGAAATTATACTGCTGTGGGCCATCATACATGTTATTTGTGGTTCTTGCCACCTCTTAGACGCCATAGTTCTATTACTAGGTTGAGGCTACCCTCCAACACGTCTCCCCAACGTGACGTCATCGCCGAATGTTGTTAGAAAACACCTGTTACTGCCAAAAACTGGACTTTAACACAATTTTGGAGACATTTTTTAAATGATACACATATTTTGAGTGCTTTATGTACCCATTAATCAAACCTTCCGGTTAACCTGCATGTAGGCCTTTGAGCAGGCATGCTAACGATTCCAAGGAATTGGTTCACTGGGCACCGGTTATGAACAAGAACCGGTTCCCATCCCTAGTATCAAGTTCATTCTGCTCCAGATGTCAATCTTACCTAAAGTATCAAGTTCATCCTGCTCCAGATGAGAAACTAACCTAAAGTATCTAGTTAATTCTGATCCAGATGAAAAACTAACATAAAGTATCAAGTTAATTTTGCTCCAGATGAGAAACTAACCTCAAGTATGAACTTCATTCTGCTCCAGATGAGAAACTAACCTAAAGTTCCATCTTCATTCTCTCCAGACTATAGAGAAACGAATCTAAAGTATCAATTTCATTCTGCTCAAGATGAGAAAGTAACCGTATCAACTTCATTCTGATTCAGACTAACTGGACTACGCTTGTCTAACTCAATTGGTCCATCTTACCTGGCTTATCTCACCTGGTCCATCTCACCTGGTCTAAGTAACCTAGTCTAACTAACTCACTTAGTCTAACTCAACTGGTCAACCTCACCTGGTTTAAGTAACCTTGTCTAACTCACTTAGTATAACTCACTTGGCCCATCTCACCTTGTGTTACTAGAATACTCGGTCTAACTAACCGTCTAACAAACTCAAACTAGATATAACTCACTCAGCTGGTCTATCTGACCTGGTCTAAGTGACCAGGTCTCACTCACCTGGTCTATCTGACCTGGTCTCACTAACTTGGTAAAATTGACCTGGTCTATCTGACCTGTTATAAGTGACCAGGTCTCACTCAACTGGTCTCACTCACCTGGTCTAACTCAGTGTTTCTATCTCAGTCTGTCTTACCTTATTCTTCCAACAGGAGTTCATCATGACATAAGGCTTCTGTCTCTTCGGAGGAAAGTTTCGGCAAAGGTCCATAAAGTCCCTCGGATTCTCCTCCAGATGCACATGACTGCAGGTCAAATTCCTGAAGCTCCAATCTCCTGAAGCTCCCAACTCATAAAGCTCCCAGCTCCTACGCCACTATCTGGATATTCAACCAATATATCAGACCTACACACGACTCATCAGGACTACACATTCCAGATCCCAGGTATGTCTTCATGTCTCTCTGTCTGTCTGTCTGTCTGTCTGTCTGTCTGTCTGTCTGTCTGTCTGTCTGTCTCTGTCTTCCTGTATCTCTGTCTGCCTGTCTTTTTTTCCTCCTGTCTCTCAGTATCTGCCTGGTTCTCTGTCTGTCTGCCTGTCTCTCTGTCTTCTTGTCTCTCTGTATCTGCCTGTCTCTCTATCTTCCTGTCTCTCTATCTTCCTGTCTCTCTGTCTTCTAGTCTCTCTGTATCTTTCTGTCTTCTTGGCTCTCTGTATCTGCCTGTCTCTCCATGTGTCTATCCATCAGACTGGAACATATTCAACATCTTGTTGCTGGATGAGGGAGAGAGAGTGAATAAAAGGGAGGGGCTTATCTGCTGGGCCAATGCACATGAAGTAGAGCTTATCTCTTTATCTGTCCTTGCCCTCATCCTCACTCTCCCTTTACCTCTATCTCTTTCTATATATAATCTCTCTCTCTCTCTCTCTCTCTCTCTCTCTCTCTCTCTCTCTCTCTCTCTCTCTCTCTATCTACCTATCTACCTATCTATCTATCTACCGGTATCACGTGATTTCGTCCTCATGCGCACGAACGTTAATCTATTGAATCGTGTCCCAGAGCACGATAGTCCGACTTTTTTCGTGCTACACAGAACGAAATGCAAACCAATGCATTCTGAATGGGAGTGTTCTCAGACAATTAACGTGCTCCACAAAACAAAACGAGAGAGAGAGAAAGAGAGAGAGGGAGGGACACAGAGAGAGAGAGAGAGAGAGAGAGAGAGAGAGAGAGGCTTCAGAAAGGGTGTGCGCCGATAGTACAGTGCACCCTAGTTATGTTTATGCCAAAACCACAAATGCTATATATTTAAGCAATGGATCACGACAGGCTGTGGTATGTGCTCATTATACCACTGTTAAGGGGCGTGACTTTCGTTTCGTATTATGGCGAAACGAAAGTCATAGACACACTACATTTAAAAAGAAACCAAGAAAGTCAAAGTAGCCGTTTTATTAAAGAATACAAAAAAGTAGTCCCTCCTGGCTGCCTTCAAAATGCACGACGGTCGCTATGCAACACACTTTAGCGTCCCTCCGAGAGAAGGCTCGGCTAGAGCGGTTCGCCGGGAGCAGTTCAATCGCCGTGTGCCTAAGCTTTCGTTAGTCTCTCCATCGCCTTGCTCACTCCCGGAGTAACAACATTTACACCCTCTCCATCATCCAACATATGTTTTACTTTGTAACTGTTTCTACTTCCAGGCGCGGAGTGATATGCAAACTTTCACAAAATGATCGGGCGTCATAGCAGTTATGTATACGCTCATTATACAACAGTTAGGAACCAATCAGATCTCTGGATTTAGGCCCCCCGTTGTATAAATATATATATAGTGCCTATATATATAGGCTATATATATAATTAGGCTATATTTATATTATTTAGCGTGTAATGAGACAATCTATAGCCAAATTGTCAAAGGCCAGAGAATCTCCGGAAATATCAGCATGGGAAATCGGCGCATCAGACCCATGAACCTATATATATATATAAAGAAAGACGTCATCTCAAGCGGGAGAGAACGTTTGCGGTGCTGGTTTGTGTCATGTAAATACAGGGCTCTCAAGTCTCACGCATTCGCCGTGAGACACACGCAATTCAACCCATGCACACGCTCGAACCCGGTCTCACGAAAATACGTGACACTGTCACGTTATTTAATCTATTGAAACGTGATCAGGGACACGTATTTTCTACATTTTGTATTTCAAATGGAAGTATTTGTCGTGTCACTAAGCACGACTTCCAAACTAAGGTTCTGTCCGGGGGCGTTCTCCCTAATGTCCCTTAAGGAGCTCCGTACAGATCATTCATTGTTGAAAATTGTCTGTGATAACTAACAAATGACAGCTTTTGGCCACCTGTTTCTACTTAAAATTGTCTGTGATAACTAACAATATGACAGCTTTTGGCCACCCGTTTCTACTTTCACCTTTGATTCTGAGAAATTGTGACAACTCACGGATACATTAAATGCAGGTGCGCTGCTCTGTAGGCAAACTGCAAAGGAAAAAAGGGTAGCTGCTTCATCTTTTCTTTTTAGAATTGTGTGTCTTGATGTTTATTTTATCTAGCCATCTATTGTCTTGCTATGGCTATCACATAGGCTATGTGAATGAAAGTCTGCGTCGATGCCTCGCAAGTCCAGTGTCGCGAGCAGACGTTGCCATGACATCTAGAAATCATACCGTATTTAATGGGTTATCATTAATATTGATGTGTAGGGGTTGATTATAACTCGTGAATTATATTTTTTATACCACGGTCTGGGGGAATACTCGTATTCTGATTGGCTGCAGTGCGTGCATTAACTCCTGATATAGGCCTACAGACACCTGCTAAGTAGTTCCAGTCAGCGTTTAGATTCTCTGCCCGAGCCCGGGCCGATATTTCCCACCACTATCCTCGGGCCGGGCCTTTGATCGAGCATTTTTATTTTTATTTTATCATTGGTTTATTGGCCTAATCTGAGGAGAAATCTATGCCATAAACAGAAATATTATAGGCCTTTATTACACAGGTCTTCTCAATGCCGTGGAACGCTCCGTTCACTTGCATGGGTAGTGGTCCGGTGACTTGTCAACCCCAGCGTCTTCCGTTGCTAAGCGACGTCACCGTCTTTGCGGACAAATTATTTCTCTGCTGATCAACACTACGAATGGCCAAAAGACTTGTATGCCCCCCCCTTAAATAAATACTATGGCAGAATTATTATTATTATTATTATTATTATCATTCAACTTGAACATGTGTTATACAGTAGAGTGGTGGAGGGATGACGTATGTTGGCCAACCCGGAAGTGAGCGTCGCCCTGGATTCCCTTGACAAAAAGCCAACAGGTTTTTCCATTGGATTTTGGATTATTGTGGAAACATTTGCATCTTTGAAGCACCTCCTCAAAAACAAAATAAATAAATAAATAAAAATAACCGTGCTCCAAAGAACGAAATGTAAACCAATGCATTCTGAATGGGAGTGTATCTCAGATTTTTCCATGCTACACAGAACGAAATGTAAACCCATGCAAATAAAGACTTCATGGTCATAATAATTTAAATATCATTAATCTCCTGAGTGTGTAGGGTGGTATTCTAATTTTTTCAACGGGGCTGCATCCAGTTACTTGACCGTCATGGTTGCTATGGTGGTTGCTATCGACCGCCCCCCTCTAATCCTTACATGGCTCTAAAAACCACACGGCAAAGGAGCTGCCGTCGCTTGGATGTTTTTATTTTCTGCAGTTTAGACTTCTTCTATAACCTATTTTTGAAAGCAATACACCAAGCTCATTGATTTAACGAGTTAATGACTCAGCAAGTGCTCCATCTCGTTGCACCACACCCAGCGGCTCGTGTGGTAGAAATTAATGATTATATTCTATGGTAAACTATGATTATTATGAGGTCTGTATATCTAACGCGGAAAACACACGGTGCCTGGGAGTCTGGGTTCAGAACAGATGGTGGGACCCCTAAAAGGAGCAGGGAGCTACGGGGTTAAGGCATGCTGACCTCAGCCTAGTGTCTTGGGCTATCTTTGCTGACCATTAGCTGACCATTTGCTGATCATTCAGGTTAAGATGGATTTATGACTGAATGGAGGCGGACACCTCAAGGAGAAGCTGCTCAGTTTGTGTGTATAAAAAGACGCCGCAGTTTGTGAACCACAGTGACTCTATAGATCTACTCAGGCTGTTGTCGTTGTTGTTTTTCTTCACGATAAAGTCTTTTGTCAATTCTTGCTCCGGACCCCTCGTTTTCTTTTACTCTCTCTCTCTTGAATTAGTCTAAGTGTTTATATCTCAATTAATCTTCAACACTCGCTTGCAAGATTTTGGCCTGAAGTTCTTCCCAGACCTACACCATAGCCATCCAACATGCATATTTGAGAATTAGGCCTCTCTTTAATAATGACAAAAAGTTATGAGAGAAATACACATTAACTTTTTGTTATCTCATAAGCGGCGTGGTGCCGGCTCCTTTTGACCTTTTGACCCCAAGCTTCAAAAACGTGGCCACAGGCCAGCTGTGTCTACACACCTTAAGCCACAAATGTACTCGGACCCCTTCCTGCCCTCGGGGTCCGACCGGGCCAAGTTTCGGTGCGGGGGTCCCCGTTAGGCCGTAGAATAAGGTATTCGTATTCAAATTTCAGGGTGGTAGGACCTTCCTATCTCAAAAACTGTTTTTCCACCTGGAGCCTGACCTGCAGCCAATCAGAATACGAGTATTCCCCCAGACCGTGGTATAAACAATATAATTCAGGAGTTATAATCAACCCCTACACATCAATATTAATGATAACCCATTAAATACGGTATGATTTCTAGATGTCATGGCAACGTCCGCTCGCGACACTGGACTTGCGAGGCATCGACGCAGACTTTCATTCACATAGCCAAAAACAAGAGAATAGATGGCTAGATAAAATAAATATCAAGACATACAATTCTAAAAAGAACAGATGAAGCAGCTACCCTTTTTTCCTTCGCGGTTTGCCTACAGAGCAGCGCACCTGCATTTAATATATCCTTGAATTTTCACAATTTCTCAGAATCAAAGGTGAAAGTAGAAACGGGTGGCCAAAAGCTGTCATATTGTTAGATATCACAGACAATTTTCAACAATGAATGATCTGTACGGAGCTCCTTAAGGGACATTAGGGAGAACGCTCCCGGACAGAACCTTAGTTTGGAAGTCGTGCTTAGTGACACGACAAATATTTCCAATTGAAATGCAAACTGTAGAAAATACGTGTCCCTGATCACGTTTCAATAGATTAAATAACGTGACAGTGTCACGTATTTTCGTGAGACCGGGTTCGAGCATGTGCATGGGTTGAATTGCGTGTGTCTCACGCCGAATGCGTGAGACTTGAGAGCCCTGTACTTAGGTGACACAAACCAGCACCGCAAACGTTGTCTCCCGCTTGAGATGACGTCTATCTTTATAGGTTCATGGGTCTGATGTGCCGATTTCCCATGCTGATATTTCCGGAGATTCTCGGGCATCTTCGACAATTTGGCTATAGATTGTCTCATTACACGCTAAATAATATAATTATAGCCTAATTATATATATAGCCTATATATATATATATATATATATATATAGCATTTGTGGTTTTGGCATAAACATAACTAGGGTGCACTGTACTATCTGCGCACACCCTTTCTGAAGCCTCTCTCTCTCGCTCTCTCTCTCTGTCCCTCCCTCTCTCTCTTTCTCTCTCTCGTTTCGTTTTGTGGAGCACGTTGATTGTCTGAGAACACTCCCATTCAGAATGCATTGGTTTACATTTCATTCTGTATAGCACGAAAAAAGTCGGACTAGCGTGCTCTGGGACACGATTCAATAGATTAACGTTCGTGCGCATGAGCACGAAATCGTGTGATACCGGGTTGGCGTGTACCTTGCATGTGCATGTGTGTGCAAGCGCATATATCTATGTGTGCACTACACTGTGCACATGTGTTTGGCTTAAAGGGGTGCGGGCTGTTCCACTTTTGCCAATAGGCATACACCTCCACATACACACACATTTATAATCTTTCTTTATTTTAACAAAACTAAGTAAAGCAGTTAATCCTTCTTAATTTAATATTAATAACACTGAGCTCCTGCTCTGACTATGGTTTGAATGGTTGACTTACACAGTCGACTTATATAGTCGACTAGCTCCAATATTCTTTATGGCTGAAATGTTTTGTATATTGTGTCTAGTTTGTGAGTCTGTTGACCCACATTAAACCAGCTAACAGCGAGGAGTACAGACCATTACAGAGGAGCAGAGAGGAGAACAGACCATTGCCGAGGAGCAGAGAGGAGTACAGACCATTACTGAGGAGCAGAGAGGAGTACAGACCATTACTCAGGAGCAGAGAGGAGTACAGACCATAACCCAGGAGCAGAGAGCTGTACAGACCATTACGGAGGAGCAGACCTGTAAACACACACTGGGACTCCTCATTACCTCACTACTGTACCCAGATCAGCCCTGTAAACACACGCTGTGACTCCTCATTACCTCACTACTGTACCCAGATGAGCACTGTCAACACACGCTGTGACTACTCATTACCTCACTACTGTCCCAAGATCAGCCCTGTCAACACACGCTGTGACTCATTACCTCACTACTGTACCAACCCAGATCAGCCCTGTAACCACACACACACACACACACACACACACACACACACACACACACTAGAGCTACAAAGCTAGCTGCTGTACCATGCTAACTCACCCTTAAACATGCTAGCAATATGTGTTTGGGTAGTGAAACAAACCGGAATACCAACAGAGAGAACAACAGACACACATACAGATAGACTGGCAGGCAGACAGACAGAGAGTAAATCAGGCATGCAGACAGAGAAACATGCAGAAAGGAAGAAAGACAGACAGACATACAGAGGACATCGATAACAGTATTTCAGAGAAGGGAATGGATGCTGATTGGCTCATACAGAAGGGGTTAAATGTGACCAATAGGGCAGGAGGAGGCGTCACCTTAGTGAGCAGGTGGGAAGGCTTCCCTGCCATGTTCTTTAGAATCAGAGAGGTCTCACTGTCCAGATAGGAATGCTTTGGAGAGAGAGACAGTGAGAGAGAGAGACATAGGGGGGGGGGGGGAGAAAAGAGAGACATAGAAGGAGGGAGAGACAGAGCATGAGAGAGGGAGAACAGAGGAGATTGTTAAAAAGGCAGCAATGGATGAATCTAGTGCTTTGTTACAGGCTGCAAGAACTGTCGTGTGATTAAGAGAAGAAGATGGAGACAGTACACGGACACGTTTGGCCAAAGTACTTGCGACCAATACAAAAGTCTTGCAGACACACAATTACCATGCCAAAATCAAGGTTATAACTTAACAATCTTAACGTCTCTGGTTCTTCCACTTCGACGTCAATCTGAAATTGTTGCTGTTTGCGGACTCTTGGTACTTCAACAACGCGACTTTGAAGAGAAGGGGATTGTTGCGTGCGATTATTGCCCGGTTTTGTCTCCTACCGGATCCCCGCTGCCAAAGCAACGCCGCGGGGGGGCACCACGGCCGCGGGGGGGGAACCACGGCCGCCGGGGCACCCCCGCGGGGCATCGCTGGGGGCACCACCTCCATCGGGGCACCACCTCCGCCGGTGCACCGCCAACACCGGAGCACCGCCACCAATGCCGGGGCACCGCCACCAATGCCGGGGCACCGCCACCAATGCCGGAGCGGTGCCCCAATGCCGGGGCACCGCCACCAATGCCGGGGCACCGCCACCAATGCTGGGGCACCGCCACCAATGCCGGAGCGGTGCCCCAATGCCGGAGCATTAGGGCACCAGCTCCCGCTGGAGCCCACAGCAGTAAATGAAACGTGTGCCTTTAGGTGAAGGCTGGTTGATGTCTGATTGGCGGAAGCACCGTTAAAGCAGCTGTAAATTAAACGTATCGTATGCCTTTCGAGGAATGGCCCCTTTAGGCTATTGGTTGTCATGGTTACCAGGTCACCAGGTCCAAATAGTAAGATAGTTTGGTCTTCTTCAACCAGAATGCAGTTAGGCAGCACTAATCTGTCTGTTCCCTCTCAGCAGCTGTTATACTGGGAGCCGCCAGTACAACCACAGACTTCTATTGGTTATACTGGGAGCTGCCCAGTACAATCACATTCCCCTACGAGTGGACACTGGGTGCTGTCAAGTACAACCGGTGGTTGTCCTGGTTTTCCTGGGAGCATGGCTGCATCAGGGCGTTCCCGTTGATACAGAGAGAAGGAAGGTCACTTAAGACAGGAGAACAGTGTGTGGGCGTGTACCTCTGTACTAGCCGGCCCCTGATTGGTTCCTTCGGGAGGGGGTGTGGCCAAAGAGTGGTTGGCGTCTGATGGGGCGAAGCGCAGCACTCTGTCCAATGAGTCCATGGAGGAGGCGGAGTTAACAGACGCCCCCGAGGCAGAGGCCACAGAGGAGCGCGAAGAGTGGGCAACCAGGCGGGCCTGAGAGAGAGACAGAGTTAGTCATAGTTGGTTAGTTTGTATAGTGGGGATGTGTGAGACACAGAGTTATAGTAAGTTAGTTAGTATAGTGGGGATGAGTGAGACAAAGAGTTAGTCATAGTTAGTTAGTTATAGTAGGGATGTGTGGGTGTGCCTGTTAGGTGGGGTGAGTGTGGTCTGAAGGCTGAGAGGGAACTGAGACTAAGGGCTGTACCACAATTGACCTACTCTATGCAATTTAAAGAGGCAGTCCACACTCACTTTCAGAACAGAATTTGACCCACCTCCTGATGGTGTTACATGACCTGCTCTAGAGGCAGTGCATAGCTCCTAGAGGTGTAAAATGACATGGTCTAGAGCATTGGTTCTCAAAGTGCGGAATCATTCCTGGCGGCCCGCAATGACATACATAATTATGTAAGTTATATTAAAAAAAAATATATATATATATATATATATATTCTTTTTATTATTATATCAATATTAATTTAAACGGAAATAAATGAATATAAAGAGAAAAGTCGACTCTCTCTAGCTTTCAATTAAATCCTTTTACATTTGTTAGTTTTAATCCGACTGTACATTACTTTGAAAGGCTGAACCTCAGTTTCGTGATTTAGACCTCACTTGACCTCACTCCCGGAGGTCCACGGTGCAATGTTTTTTTTGAGCACTGGGATGCTGGCGGCGTTTCCCGCCATTTATTTTTTCCTTTGGCGGCACTCAGTCAAATTTTGGGTTCCTTAATTGGCCCTCAGTTGTCAAACTTTGAGAACCCCTGCTCTAGAGGCAGTGTGGACCCCCTAGTGGTGTTACATGACCTGTTCTAGAGGCAGTGTGGACCTGCTACTGGTCTAACTTGATCTGCTCTAGAGGCAGTGTGGACCCCCTAGTGATGTAACATGACCTATACTAGAGGCAGTGTGGACCCCCTAATGGTGCAACAGATCACCTGCTCTAGAGGTAGTGTAGACCCCCTTGTGGTGTAACATGACCGGTTCTAGAGGCAGTGTGGAACTTGTAGTGGTGTAACATGACCCCTTCTAGAGGCAGTGTTGACCCCCTAGTGTTGTAACATGACCGGCTATAGAGGCAGTGTGGACCCCCTAGTGGTGTAACATGACCGGTTATAGAGGTAGTGTGAACCCCTAGTGGTGTGACATGACCTGTTCTAGAGGCAGTGTGGATCTTCTGTCTAGCTGTCCAGCTGAGCTGTAACACATCGAGGGAGCTGAAGTGGAGAGAGTCTCCAACTTCAAATTCCTCGGTGTGTACATCATGGATGACCTAACCTGATCCATGCAGGCAGGCTCAGCAGTCAAAACTGCACAGAAGCGGCTATACTTCTTGAGGAGACTCAAGAAGTTTGGCATGTCTTCAAAAACTTTAACAAACTTTTACAGATGCACCATTGAGAGCATCCTCTCAGGCTGCATCACTGCCTGGTATGGTAGCTGCTCCGCTGCCGACCGCAAGGCCCTGCAGAGGGTGGTGAAGACAGCGGAGCGTATCACCGGCAGCCATCTCCCCTCCGTGCAAGGCATCTACAACAGTAGATGCCTGAGGAAAGCAAAAAAGATTCTAAAGGACAACAGCCACCCAGGCTATGGACTGTTCTCATTGCTGCCGTCTGGTAGACGCTACCGGAGCATCCGAACACGGACTACCAGACTCACAAATAGCTTTTTCCCCCTGGCTGTAAGGCTTCTGAATCAGAAACACTGAACCTCTGAACAGTTGCCACCTCCACCTCCTCCACTCATACAATTCACTTCATAGATATATTTGCACAATTTTTAAAAAACTTTTAACTTATCCTTAGCATTTCTTTTTAACTTATACTCTATTCACACTTAAACTGCTGCTAGCCCTTCTACTGTATTCTAATTGTGGAATGTTAATGTTAAATGTTATATTGTTATAATGTCATAGTGCTACAGAGAACATTTTTTATATGGTTTATTGTCATATTGTTTTAGAGTTTTATGTTATTTTTGTTATATGTATGACGTCTACTGCGTAGATGAATGATGCTTGCCAAGTCGTAAGAATTTTGCTGTGCTGAAGCAATTTGGTACATGCAACAATAAACACACTTTGACTTTGACTTTGACATGTGGCTGCACCAGAAGATGCAGATGTAAGGATTCAAATGTCACGTCTTCAAGGCTTGGTCACAAAAGACGTGTTGAATAAAGTACATACTGGCTAAGGCTTATTATTATATGTGTAGCAAGATTTATGCAAGAAAAGGCTGAACATTGAATGTATTTGTTGTTCAGGAAAAATGTGTTGACAAAAAAATCAATACGATTAATACAGAGAGAAAATAAGATGCATATCATTGTCAATATGCGAGACCCTATTTTCTTGCTTTGCCTAAGTGTGGATTAGAGCTAGCTGATGAATCCATTACCTTCATAAAAGTTTCCTGGATCGCAGAGAACGCCATTTTTTATTTGAAGCCACCCTACCATACAGCTACTGCCTCACTCCACTTCACTCCTCCTTCACTCCACTTCACCCTACCCTCACTCCTTCACTCTCACCCTCACTCCTCCCTCTGGAGATCCTTCACTCCACCCTCACTCCTTCACTCTCACCCTCACTCCTCCCTCTGGAGATCCTTCACTCCACCCTCACTCCTCCCTCTGGAGCTCCTTCACTCCACCGACACTCCTCACTCCACCATCCTCTCTGTGGCTCCTCGCAGGACACTCCATCTTGTTTGGACTTTAACATTAGGATTAGGATCTGCAAACATTGCTCATTCCTAAGGTCTTACAAATACTGACATGTTGGCCCTTTGCTAGGTGGAGGCTAATTGAAACGTTTTCTAAGGTTGATCATTGTGCCCAGAGGTTCAGCCAGTGCTGTAGTGACACTATATTATGTCAGTAGTCTGTTATAAATAGAGCAGAGACTACTGCACACCCGCACGTTGGGTCCATTAGTATTTATTCTTAATGTACTGCTTTTTTGTTTTTAGTGTTTGGTAAAGATTAACTAAACACCCAACCATTTTGCTGCTGGGACATCTCTTTAACATGAGCCACACTGCCTGTCCAATTTGTAATTTGTAACTAATTAGTTGCCAACTTCTATGGAGGTACTATCAGTGACTTTGGTACTGTTTTCTTATTGTTCATTATCGTTATCTGTGCCTGTAAACATAAAACATTCGATGCAAAAAAATGGTAACATGAGTTTAACAACAGAACATTGTATAGAATGGTTTATATCATCTGCTGGTATTCCAGTACAGATCGGGCCATGTCCATCTGAAGGGGATCAGGTTTGACCCAACCTCATTGCCGTTTTCTATTGGTCAGAGAGCGATGGCACTGATTGGGGGACCAGAACTTCTCTGTCTGAATGGTCTGAGGTAAACACAGCTCCCATTCAACTCCTGGGTCTGGGAGGGTCTGGCTTTGCTTAGTTTACCATTTATTTTGAAAGGCACCGTAAACAATCAAGGCAACAAAAAAGTTAATCTCTACATTTCCTCTGAGTAGGTCATGTAACACCACAACGCCCATGATATATCTAGCTCATGCTACACTGCTATTTAGTGTTATACCCGTAAATCCACACTTACTGTACATTGCTTTCACTGCCATGAAAATAACACAGTATGGTGAATTATGTCTATAGAGTCCACCACAAGAGTACACTTTGTTGCTCGAACGTAATATTACTCCTCTCCTTGAGCCTCCCGAAAAGTCTTGCGATATTGATATCCCTCTTCCACCCTGCGGACTGTTTGAGTTGTTTAATTTTTCCTATTTTTTGTGCTATGTGTGACTGTAGGCTACTGCTGCCCGTCTTGGCCAGGACACTTAAAGAGATGTTTAATCTCAATGATGATTATTATTTTCATCATTGAGCTACTATAACCAATAGTAGTTGCCATCCATTTTAAAATGTCAATGCACTTTTCAGCCCTGAATAACATTGATTTGCATGCATAATATACTACACTTTCCATTGAACAATTACCCCTGTTAGCCATATTTGACTAATTTTATAATATTATCAAATGCTCACACACAAGCTGCTTTCAGACACGTGTAAATTCTGATATTCTCCTGCTATTCTCCTGATGGGCCGTATGTGTGAATAACATATCCTGACATTTGTACCCTGAAAACCTCCTGAATAATACTACCCCTTGGGTAGACGTATTTGTACCGAACCGTCACGGTACAGGCACTTCGGAGCAGTTACAGAGGTGTACCGTGGTACGTAAATGTGGCGTACATAGCGTTAATATGGCGAATGTAAAGGCTTGTTTTGCGATGCAGAATTTAAAACTTGAAGTCGGAGTTCCAGCCGGACCGTTTAGCCAAAGTATACTACTTCCAAAGCTTTTCAAATCTAATTTGGTGTTTTATTGGTCCTCAAGGTGCAAAGTAAACAATATACAAAGTAATTAAGGCGAAAAGTCAAACCGGAGAAGTGATTCCGGAAATGAATTTGTTAGAGGACCAATCACTGCCCTTGCCGTCTCCGTTGCGTCGACCAATAGGTCCATGGCGTCGACAGATAGTTAAAAAATATTGGATGCTCTCCGGCTATGGAGAGGGATCTGCGTGTCTACGTACATCCCTTTAACATGCACACGCTAGGGATGGGCAACGATCGTCGAATAGTCGGCGTCACATAGAATATCGAATAATGAATATGACTATCGTTATTTACATGGCTCTTCTCAATGCTGTTGAACGCTCCGTTGACTTGCATGGGCCTTCACAACTTCTGGTGGTGAATAGGATCCTCGGTTGCTAATCGACGTCAACATCTTTGGCGGACTGTGTGAAGTTATTATTTTGACGTGTATAGTTCACCGTCATGCAGGCATTGCAGGCTGTGTTCAGTGAAATAAAGAAATAAATAGCGATCCGTTTTCGGCGCATGTAGGTCTATCTGCCTAAGCCCACGTTGAAATAATTTGGTTGTTGAATGTTGATGGCGCAGTTGTTGAAATAAACAGATTGATTCATACAAATCATAAAAGCCTCTCCCTGTGTCATTGTGTGTGTGTGTGTGTGTGTGTGTGTATCCGAGGTGCGTGCCTGCGTGGGGGGTTCTTGATTGACCGATTTTCGAATATTATGCGAATACTTCTCAGCAAATATCGAATAGTATTTGTTGCCAGAAATGCACATCCCTAGCCAACCCTGTCTCGTCAAAATTACGTTCCCAGAAAACTATTCGGCATTCTCAATTACGTTTGTCATAAAACGTATTTTGTCCGCGATTACGTTTTATTGAACGTATTGCAAATACGTTCGTCCTCAGCCTATTTTTTGCCATTTATTAACCTCTAGGATTATGTTTGGTTGAAACGTATCCCAGATAGGTTAAATGTCAACGTATAGCGCATTATTGTCATTAAGGCATATCTCCCTTTCAGGGAACGTTTCATTTAACGTAGGCTATTTTGTCTGAAAAACGTATCTTGGCTGTGGATACGTGTTATTGAACATATCGCAAATACGTTCGTTGTCAACCTATTTTTTGCCATTCATTTACCTCAAGGATTATGTTTGGTTGAAACGTATCCCAAATATGTTAAATGTCAACGTGTATCACATTATTGTCATTAAGGCATATTTCCCTTTCGGTAAACGTTTCATTTAACGTTATTTTGTCCCTGATTACGTCTTATTGAACATATTGCAAATAGGTTCGTTCTCAACATTTTTGTTGTTATTTATTTAAGCTACCTCTTGGATTACAGGCTACATTTAATTGAAACGTATCCTTAATAGGCTACGTTAAATTTCGATAACACATTATTGTCAGCATATAGGCATAGGCCTACCTCTCGGGGAAGCGTACGTTTGATTGTAATGTTAATAGTCCAACGTTATTTCAACGTGTCACAAGAGGAGAAATTAGCTGCTGACGGGGTAACTGTAGGAGCGGGGGTTGCTTTGTTGATTTCTTTATCTAGGGCTATAGCTGTGGTCAAAGCGGGAAGTGTGCGTTGTCTGGGCGGCTGCCTGAACTGAGCTGCAGGAAATTATGTTCACATGTTTCTTCATTCATTCATGAAGGCTATACCGGTGAACGGTGACGTCAGACTCACGCCCACCTACAAACCAATCAATGTCCAGTATGAGCCTGTCCTCTCGGAAAATACGACCACGTAGGTGGTTTGTTCCGCCACAGATTAGGCCTACGACCCATTGGAATATATCCAAAACGAGCGAACGAGGCCCTCTACATGTGCGGGCAACCCTTTCTCATCAAAATTACGTTCCCAGAGAACTATTCGGCATTCTCAATTACGTTTGTCTAAAAAACGTATTTTGTCCGTGATTACGTTTTATTGAACATATTGTAATGACCTCGCCGGTGACATAACGATGTCGAGTCATTAGTAATTGAAGGAACTTTTAATGGACCAAAACCAGGTCACTGAAACCCGTAACCAACGGCAGAAATCCCACCCAAAACAAACCCCGGTTGCCCCGGCAACCCCCAACACGGTCTCACTCACGTGCAGGCCCCCACCCTCGTGTTCTTCCAAGGCCCTCCCCCAGCTGACCTAATGATTCGCCCCCACACTGATTGACAAGAAGAACATTACACTACATGCACACAGAACAACTGGCATAACGGACAACGAAATACAATGCAACACATAACACACAAACTATTTAACTGTCCCAGGGTCGCTACAATATCGTAAATACGAATTCGTTCTCAGCCTATTTTTGCCATTTATTTACCGTGTTACTATGGCAGAATAAAGAATAAATTCATGCATTATCATTCAACTTGAACATGTGTTTTTACAGTATAGAGTGGTGGAGAGGGATGACGTATGTTGGCAAACCCGGAAGTGAGCGTCGCCCTCGGTTCCCTTGACAAAAAGCCAACGGGTTTTCCATTGGATTTTGGATTATTGCAGAAAAATCCTCAACTCCTCAAAAACGGAAAATAAATAAATAAATAAAAATAACCATGCTCCAAAGAACGAAGTGTAAACCAATGCATTCTGAATGGGAGTGTTTCTCCGATTTTTCCATGCTACACAACGAAATGTAAACCCATGCAAATAAAGACTTCATGGTCATAATAATTTAAATATCATTAATCTACTACTGAGTGTGTAGGGAGGTATTATATTTTTTTCAACGGGGCTGAATCCAGTCACTTGACCGTCATGGTTGCTATGGTGGTTGCTATCGACCGCCCCCTCTAATACTCGTGGCTCTAAAAACCACGCGGCAAAGGAGCTGCCGTCAATTGGGTTGTTTTTGTCGTAAACTAGGGTCCGATGGTTGAAAAATAGACAGATATTCCAAGGTATCCTTAAAAGGCAGCTTGGATGTGTTTATTTTCTGCAGTTTAGACTTCTTCTATAACTAATTTTTATAAAGCAAAACACCAAGCTCATTGATTTAACGAGGGAGGGTTATTTGAAACAATTGATTAAATAAATATTTGGGAGAGGTCATTCCTTCTCCTGATTTTACTTCCTATTTATGTCTAGGGTAAACCCCTACTGTCCACAAGCATCCCCCCCCTCCCCATATGGATTTGGAGAATTGTTGCCACGTCCCAGTGGTGGAGGTATCATATATATATGAAAGAGGGCATTCAATTATAGCCTACTACAATGATCAATTAGGAGGCCGAAGCCCTAAAGGAAGTAATGCAATAGGTGACTGAGTCGACAACATTTAAGTAAGCTGTATAGGGTCTCTTATATATCAAAGGGGGTCTCAAAGGATGCATACGCTTCAACCTGTGGCTCCAGCACTACAGGAAATGACTCAGCAAGTGCTCAATCTCATTGCAACTCACCCAGCGGCTCGCTTGCAAGATTTTGGCCTGAAGTTCTTCCCAGACCTACACCCTAGCCATCCAACATGCATATCTGAGAATCAGGCTTCTCTTTAATAATGACAAAAAGTTATGAGAGAAACACACATTAACTTTTTGTTATCTCATAAGCGGCGTGGTGCCGGCTCCTTTTGACCTTTTGACCCCAGACTTCAAAAACGTGGCCACAGGCCAGCTGTGTCTACACACCTTAAGCCACAAATGTACACCTCCATCCCACAAAAAATGGGGACTAGAAACTAACCTCGGTCTTATGTACATTTACTGTACTGTTGGAGGTCACGCCCCTTTTCCGACCATTTCGAGATAGCTAGGGAGGCTAAAATGTTTACACACATTTCCCGGGGCCCCGAGAACGACATATCCGAGATTTGGAGTTCTAGCCCTTAGAGAAAAAGTTTTCCCAAATGGACTGTCATTTGGACAAAGCCCCTCAGAAGTGTTACCTGCAAGACCTAATGGTTCAGTGGTGGAAAAACTTTTTTGAGATAGGAACGTCCTACCGCCCTGAAATTTGAATACCTTATTCTAAGGCCTAACTGGGACCCCCGCACCGAAATTTGGCCCGGTCGGACCCCGAGGGCAGGAAGGGGTGGCCCTTCCTGCCCGAAACTTGGCCCAGTCGGACCCCGAGTGCAGGAAGGGGGGGCCTGGACTTTCATAATCCTCGCTCGGTGACTGTAAAGGATGTTTGGTCGGATGTTATGACGAAGAATCATAATGTGAATGTGAATATTCTATAAATATCTTGATATCATCTTTCGTCTCAACACTTCTGCTGCAGCCGCTTAAAGTCTCACTCCGAGAACCTTAATGTATGAATCAATCCATTAGAAGTATGAAAATATCTTCCCGGTGGCGTAACGGGGCAAACAAGGTGTCCTTTGACATCTACGTTTCGATTAAAACGTAGATGTCAATCTAGGCGATTGCAACAGTGCCACACATGATCATATTTGAATATGTTTCGGGGTAGTAATTAGCTGTCGATTTTGGAGGCCTTTATCAATAATGACCAGCTATAGATTTGCTTCCCGATGGAGATTTTTGACAAATTACATGTTATTTAGCATCTACACGTTAAGCTGAGTCCAATGGGATAAGCTCGCCCTCTTGCTACACCGAGATCATGTCCTAGACCTAGGTGTACCATGTAAAATACATGTTACCATTTGCTAGAGTGTCATGTTGGGTGTCATTGGACTCAGCTCAACGTGTAGATGCTAAATAACATGTCATTTGTCACACATTTCTATCGGGAAGCAAATCAATAGCTGCTCATTATTGATTAAGGCCTCCAATTTCGACAGCTAATTACTACCATTAAACATGTTCGAATATGCTCATGTGTGGCAGAGTGCAATCGCACGGAACCGTAGATGTTGAAGGACACCTTGTTCGCCCTCTTACGCTACCGGGAAGATATTTACATGCTTCTGATTGACTAATGAATTGATTCAGCTATTCCCCCAGAAGTCTGGGGTCAAAAGGTCAAAAGGAGCCGGCACCACGCCGCTTATGAGACAAAAGTTAATGTGTATTTCTCTCATAACTTTTTGTCATTATTAAAGAGAGGCCTGATTCTCAGATATGCAGGTTGGATGGGTGTAGGTCTGGGAAGAACTTCAGGCCAAAATTTTGCAAGCGAGCCGCTGGGTGCAGATACAACGAGATGGAGCACTTGCTGAGTCATTTCCTGTAGGGCTGGAGCCACAGGTTGAAGCGTATGCGTCCTTTGAGACCCCCTTTGATATATAAGAGACCTCAAAGTACAGTTTACTTAAATGTTGTCGACCCAGTCACCTATTGCATCACTTCCTTTAGGGCTTCGGCCTCCTAATTGATCATTGTAGTATAATTGAATGCCCTCTCTCATATATATGATACCTCCACCACTGGGACGTGGCAACAATTCTCCAAATCCATATGGCAGGGATGGGGAACTGGCGGCCCGCGGGCATGTGGCCCGCGGCCCGCATGCCCACTCAGCCTGCACATCATTTAATAAAAAAAAAAAATATATATATATATATATATATATATATATATATATATATATATATATAATAATAATAATAATAATTGATCGAGTTACAGAAAACTCGTTCAAGAAAGATGAGAAGAATTCATAGAATTCAAAGGCAAACCCATGCGTCTAGTTTGCTTAGAAGCGATATCAGTCATTAAAGATATCCACTTTTCGCCACTACAACTACTACAACACACAAACTATTTAACAAACAGTTCATTGAGTTGTTGCACTTAATGTTGGGCCACTGTTTTTCAGTTTTTTGACTTCATTGAATGATGATGCATGTGAGCCCTTTGCACTGATAAAAATACTGACCATTCATGTGGCTGTTTGAGCATGGAAAACATGAAATTAATGTATGTTGGTTCAATTAACATACTGTACATAGGTTATGATTCTGGACGATTTTTTAGGTAGTGGCCATCGCCAAAATGCACCAGAATACAGGAAATCATCTACCAAATTCAAAATAATGTAGCTTCTCTCAGCTCACGTATAGTTGAAGTGTGCAGTCATGTGGCCCTCCGATGGTTATGATAAAAAATGTGGCCCTCTTTATCATGAAAGTTGCCCATCCCTGGAGTAGCATCATCATCACTGCCAGCTGACATCAGACGCCTTGCTAGAGAAAAACAGTTCCAGCCATCACATTAGGTGAGTCTAGAAATGCAGCAAACATGAGGCTTAGTAACACAGCAGTTATAGACTTTTTTTGTCTTTTTTTTCATCTTTAGTTATGTGTTCATAATGGTATGGCCCTCTGAGGACTTTGGAAAAATTGAAATGGCCCTTGATGTGAAAAAGGTTCCCCACCCCTGCCATATGGGGAGGGGGGGTGATGCTTGTGGACAGTAGGGTTGTACACTAGACATAAATAGGAAGCAAACTCAGGAGAAGGAATGACCTCTCACAAATATATATTTAATAAATTGTTTCAAATAACCCTGCCTCGTTAAATCATTGAGCTTGGTGTTTTGCTTTCAAAAATAGGTTACAGAAGAAGTCTAAACTGCAGAAAATAAAAACATCCAAGCTGCCTTTTAAGGATACCTTGGAATATCTGTCTATTTTTGAACCATCGGACCCTAGTTTACGACAAAAACAACACAATGGACGGCAGCTCCTTTGCCGCGTGGTTTTTAGAGCCATGTAAGGATTAGAGGGGCTGGTCGATAGCAACCGCCATAGCAACCATGACGGTCAAGTGACTGGATGCAGCCCCGTTGAAAAAAATAGAATACCACCCTACACACTGAGGAGAATAATGATATTTAAATTATTATGACCATGAAGTCTTTATTTGCATGGGTTTACATTTTGTTCTGTGTAGCATGGAAAAATCGGAGAAACACTCCCATTCAGAATGCATTGGTTTACATTTCGTTCTTTGGAGCACTGCTATTTTTATTTATTTATTTATTTTCAGTTTTTGTGGAGGTGCTTCAAAGATGCTAATTTTTCTGCAATAATCCAAAATCCAATGGAAAAACCCGTTGGCTTTTTGTCAAGGGAAACCCAGGTCGACGCTCACTTCCGGGTTGGCCAACATACGTCATCCCTCCACCACTCTATACTGTAAAAACACATGTTCAAGTTGAATGATAATGCATGAATCTATTCATGCTATTCATGACAATTATTTCGGCCATGGTGGATCCAGATCTGTTCCGGAGCATTTCTGCACCTCGGGCAACAGCGCAGGGTTGCCAGGTCCTGCCTGCAAAAAACGTCCTGCCCACATACCGTTCAAAATCCACCCAAAATGTCCTAGAAGCAGCCCAAGTTGTTGTTTTAGCAGCGAAATTCATTGTGTGTGTTTGTGTGTGTGCGTGTGCGTGCGTGCGTGTGTGTATGTGTGCTAACACGCTATTTTATGTTGAAATGCGACGTAATCCAGTGTTCACGACAACGTACACTGTCAACGTATGCTTTTGGCGACTGGGTTGGCTCTCAGATAAACGTGTTTCACGTCACAGGGTTTGGAAGGAAGGGGCGAGCCTTCTGAGAGGGGGTTCCGGGGGTTTCCTTCCGGGCGGGAGTTTTGGTTGCTGTAGTTTTCCGGCGTAAGTACCATATCGGCTCGGCTTCCAGATCGGCTCGGGGTCCGTCGTCTGCTGATTACGTCACACAAAAGCTATCTACAGCAATAAGGTTTTTTATGGCTTAAATTAAAGAGCCTGTAATGATCTTTCATTTTGAACATAGACCATTCCCAACCTATCTGTATGGATAGTTTTCTTCTAAAAACAAAACATCCCTCGGAATCATCTTGGCTGTTAAGATAAGCCGTCCGTGTTGCCAGATTGGGCACATTTTCAGCCTGATTTGGCTACTTTGAATCACGTTAGGCTGGAAAAACGGGACATATGCCCAATCTGGCAACACAAACCGAAACTAGACATAGACCTAATCGCGCTCACACATGTGCTCGCTGTTGCCTCGTGGTTGCTATGACTACAGCCAGAGCTACAGCACAAAACAGCCAATCACAACTGTCCGACGTACAGCCAATCACAATGTACGCCCATTCAAGCATACAGCCAATGATATTGTGTAACGTAATCAGCAGACGACGGACCCCGAGCCGATCTGGAAGCCGAGCCGATATGGTACGTACACCGGTGGAGCTGTGCCTGCCTGTCCGATTGTGGAATCCAATAAACCTGCTATCAAGCTTACTTCGCTCAATACCTCGCCTGTGGTTATTACAATATCATTAAAAGTTACATAAAGTAACGGTTTAATAACACAAACGCAGGAAACACGTGAGCTGCTAGTTTAGCGAAAGCAGCGTCCCTAGCAACCTGACGTTGTTGAAACATGCGAGCGAGACGATTAAATCTTCCTAATAACTATAAAACTAAAGATCAGACACAATCACTGACTGAAGATTATGCAAGTAAAAAGTATATTTCTCGCTAGAAATGTTATTAGAAACACGTTTAACGGTGAATCGATCCTAAAATATTGCATTTCCCATTCAGATAATAAAGATTAATAAAGATCATACACATTCACTGACTGAAGATTATTCAAGGAAAAAGTGCATTTCTCACTAGAAATGTCATCAGAAACACGTTTAATGGTGAATCTGTCAAACAAATCAATCGACAATAGTTGCATAACGTGACGGCATCACCGTTGATAGACATTGATTTCCTTTCGTCTATATCCGACGGTGAGGGATTAACATGAAAGTCTATCTGGCGTTGAAAAACGACGAAAAAGGTACCAATTTTTCATCGGAAATTGACGCCAGGGATCCTTGGCCATGCGTCACACATTTGACGAGTAGGGAGTGAGACTGTGTTGGTGGTACGGTTCACGTTTCCACTGCCAAAAGTGGGCGGGGTCCGTACCTATTTGTCATTACTCCTTCATTGCGGTCTGAAAGGGTGCCAAAAAGTTGGGGATACAGACGTCCGTTGATAGGTTGAAAGAATCGTCACTTCCCAGCGACAGGGGGAAAATAAGGAACAAACATGGTAAAAAAAAAAAAAAAAAAAGTATTTCTGGACAACGGCGAAAGCTTCGTTTATTGAATAATGTGTTGCGCAAAATTTTGCCGTACTTCTTCTACTTCCTACATTGTTGCTCTTTGTTTAGTGTGGCGCATTATTCTTTTTCATTGGATTTATTAGCAGGCTACCAGTGGTGGGTCGAGTACTGATAATACAATTACGTCCTTTAAAATCTAGTTTTAAGAGATGCACTCTCAAAACATTTATTCACAAGTTGCTTCATTGTGTGTATTGTTCATTACAAATGCATACAACAATATGTTGTATGCAATTTAGAAAATGTAATTTCATGTAATTTCAAACAAATTGATACTAAAAGTGTAAATAAATTTCAGCTCTGTGCATATGAGAAAAGGCTAGAGCTTTGTAGGAACACTACCAATGAAACACTAACCAGGCAAAGAGAGAGCGAGAAAGAGAGAGAGAGAAGGCCTCTTTACACTGCCAAGCTGGTTCGTCGCGGTTTGGCACGCCCGGCAATTTCACTGCCATGCCTGTGTAAAACTGAGGGGGTAAAATCCCCGTCATCACGTAGCGGGCTTTCTTGGTTAACTGGAGAAGGCGGGGCTGCGCACAGAGAGTAGACCTCTTTAGAATAATTTGCATTCAACGAATGCTTTTTATTTTGATTCAAAAGACTTGCATACAAGAATGAGTATACATCAGAGTGTAGGCTAAAAACGCGATTAACTATTTCCAAGCGCAAAAACGCCAACATATTTTTTATTTTGCTGACCACTTGTTTTTTATCCAGAGAATAATAAACATATTTCTAGTAGATCGCACAATCATTCCCTGTCTTTGCTTAATGTGACTGCATCACCTTCTCTCACATGATCAGCAGCTCGCGGTTTTCACTGTCTCTCCAGTTAGAACTGCTCATGTTGATATCGCTGTGTTGTCTCTGTCTAGACAACACAACAACACGTCTACCCAAATCCCGCCCCTGGAACCGGGGAGCCATCTAATAGCATTTACATCAGAATGAAACCGCCAATGTGTGTAGGGTCCGGGAGGGGAAATTGGGGTGCTAGCTCAAGCCGGGGATTAAAAACGTGAGAGAGGGAGAGAGGGAGAGAGAGAGAGAATATATAGGCCATCAAACTAATTTATACTAAACATGTAATTTGACTTCAGCTTTATGCCTATATGACAAAAGGCCAGGGGCCTCATTTATAAAACTGTGCGTGGGATCGTTACTAAAAGTGTACATACGCCCAAAATCCAAGTTTTGCGTGCGCCAAAAAATATTCAAACTTATAAAACCCTGCGTACGCACACCTCTAACCAATCTTTGCTTTATAAATCACAGAGTGCCTACAAGTGTGCGCAGCTGAATCAGCTTCACGTTCCGCCCTGTACACGCCCCTTTTTAACCATAAATGGTCAATGCAAACAGCCTCATGAATGCGATCTGCATATAAAACAGACTCAGATGCAAGAATTATGTCTTGTCGGAGGTTGACGTGGAGACACTTGTGGGTAAGGTGGAGGCCCGAAAAGTAGTGGCAGTGAACTATGTCAGTGGCACGGAGCGCACAGTCCCAGAATTAAAAAAAGAAGTGGTCTGACATAAAGGTACATATTTTTAGGTACCAATTAGGGATGCAAATTATCGAGTAATTCATTAATCGATAGTTGTTTCATCTTGTCGATCGATGATCGATTAATTGATAAGCGGCAATTCTTCTGAGAAGCTGAATTTCCTTCTGAATGTGACACATTTAGGTGGTAATTCAACGAAGTCGTTTAGTGGTTGTACTTTAAAATACTTCCACATATTGAGCATTTGGCGTCTTTGTCGTCAGTAACCAACTTAAAGTGGCTCCATACTGCACTCCGTTTTGCCCTCTTCATCGTGTCAGTGTCCCGCTTTTCGTTTGTCTTGTCCTGCCGTGTTCCAATACCCGTACTGTCCGTACTTACTAGCCAAAATTTGAGTACGCAGTACTCCAATTCAGATCCGGCGAAAAGAAGTATACTTCAAGGACCCGGATGCCGTACTCAAAATGGGCTAATCGTGAAGTGTGGATCGAAGGACACTCCCCGTACTCAACGGCAGCCTTCTTAGCTACGTAGCAGAAGAGGCGGAGCCAGGCTGAGCCAAAGTCGGCGCATTTTCCACATAGCCTGCATTAATAGAGTCATTTTGTATTTTTTATAGTTTTTATAGCTTTTTATAGCTGCTAGGCGTAAAGAGTTCACCGTTCAAAGCGGGATGTTTATTGCGGGGGAGGAGCCACGGCGGCAGTCGTGATCGTAATTTCCGGTTAGTGCACCACGGAGAACAGCACTCACATCTGAAAAATTAACGTAGTAGCCAGTACGGATAGTATACTTCCTTTAAGTATACTCATGGAAGTACGGGTATTGGAACACGGCTCTGCTTTGCTTGTGTTCCCGCTTGTGTTCCCGTGTGTACGTCAAGTACGTCTGGCGTCAAGTGTGCCCTCACGTGGACGGTTGGGGAATTACGGGTTAAAATGCGATTAATTGCAAGTAATTTATTTTAATCGAGTAATCTCTTATCGACAATTAATCGATAATCGATTAATTGTTTGCATCCCTAGTACCAATAAATCGTTACGGTCCCTGAAGACCCTCTCCCTCCGAATCCTGCCATTTGCATGGTCCTCCAGCAGTGCCATGGTGCAACATTACGCACGGGGCTCACCGCTGTATTTATAGGGTTACGTAATAAGACTGACCGAGAACACCTTGGATAATCAGTTTGTAATCACCCACGTAAAATGTAGTATGTTGCTTGGTTTTCCACACTTGGGATTTAAATGACATTTGATTATGTGTTTACAGTGTCACATAAAAATATTATGTTATTGACACATGTTGGACAGATGCTTTATTCCATGTAGTCGCGCTGTCATTGGACAGTATCGGGTGACGGGATTAAATATAGAGAATTTTCATTTTGAATTTTCATTTCTATTCTCAGGAGATGTTTCTGGAGTTATAGCTGAGAAATAACGCGATTGACTTAAATTATTCGGATTACATAGATTTAACGCATGATACGGGTTGAAATTAAATTTATGAAGGGCGATCATAATCGTTCTTCTCACTCACATTTCTTCAGTCTGACTTCAGTTCACCACCAAACTGTCTGCGTCGCCAATTCCCCTTTTCCTCCAAACCATGCGTACGCATTGGTCAGAGTTTGCTTAGGGCTGCGCACATTCTCCCGTCAAGTTAGTTTTTTATAGATCACAACCTTGGCGTGGAAAGTCACGTACGCCACTTTCAGCCCCGTTTTGTGCGTACGCAACGGTTATAAATGAGACCCCAGAGCTTTGTAGGAACACAACTACCAATGAAACACGGTGGGGTGAGAGAGAGAGAGACAAGACACATTGAAGATGTATATTGGCTCTCTCCGAATACACATCTTTAACGTGTATTGGACAATCAGATTTGTCTTGATGAGATTGTGATTCAGCCTGTATGATCGGCGGTAGAAAGCGCAAGCCGTAACTGAGCCGCACCTAACCGCACCTAATGCCGCGTTTCCACTGCAGGGTGCGGTACGGTTCGGTTTGCAAAGGTGCGGTACGGATTGCGTTTCCACCGCCAAAAGTGGGCGTGACCCGGACTGAGCCGTACTCGTTTTGCCCTCGTTTTCAGTACTCCTCCGTTGGGGTACTGAAAACGAGACGAGACGCCTGAAAGGGTACCGGAAAATTCGAGCTACACACCCCCTCCGTTGATTGGTCGACAGAACCGTCACTTCCGGGCGTCGTGGGGATAAAAACAAACAAACAGTAGCCTCGAGGTATTATTCTTTACAATGAACATGTCGCGTAAAACGCTTGCTTGGGCGAACAAGGAGGTGGAGACGTTCCTCTGCATTCTTGGGGAGGAAGACGTTGTTTACGATGTTTACGTAACTGCCGCGGCGATCGACATCCGGCCTACCATAAAGGGTACTGTCGGCGGTGGAAACGCAACCTCGTAACTGAGCTGGGCTATACCGCCCCCTCCCTCCCGGACTGAGGCGAACCGTACCGTACCGCACCCTGCAGTGGAAACGAGGCATAATTGTACTACACCTACCGGACCTAACCGCACCGCTCGGTGGAAATGCGCCATTAGTGTGTGTTTGTATAGAATCAATAGATCAACTGATTCACTGATTCTGGATTGATCGTGAAGACGTCCACGTCCAACTGTGATGTCCACGCTACAGGGAATTACACCGCTTATACGAAATGTGTCCGCGGAGCAAAGTTTTGCAGAGAATGATATTCATCCCCACATTTCCTTAAGGTTATGGGGTGTAAAAAAAAAAATGTATGCATGATTATTAACAGTGGATTCAAGTCTTTAGAGGACGAGTCTCAAGTCACTGTGTGTGTGACTTAGATGCAACTTGAGGCTAATTTGTAAACTCGAGTCCCCATCTCTGACGTGTGTGTGTGTGTGTGTGTGTGTGTGTGTGTGTGTGTGTGTGTGTGTGTGTGTGTGTGTGTGTGTGTGTGTGTGTGTGTGTGTGCGTGTGCATGTGTGTACCTCGTGCTCGCTGACGGTGCCTACAGATCCGGTCCTGCGGTGGTGGTGCTGGGAGGAGGCCTGGCCTCTCATGGGAGCAGACCAGCTGGTGGAGGAGTGGGAGGAGCTTTGCCGCGCAGCTTCGTCCATACTCAGAGAGGCCTGAGGAACAACATTTAGATCATTAGAATCCAATTTAACATCTTTATTTAAATTTGTAAGCTAGAAAAATATAGACCATTTTACAGCCAACGTCATCAAATAGTTAAGAGCGCATTTTGGCAACGGAAGTGGTGTTGTTCCCCATTCGTTCTGACTCACACAGATGAGGTAGCAACTGGTTAGCAAGAAAGTTGATAGAAACAGTTTCCAGCATCAAAATGTCTGGGTGTTGCGTATATGGTTGTCAGAATCGATATTCCACCGGCGGCAAGTTTTATAGGATTCCGACAGGATCACGAACATTTCAGAGCAACTGGCGGCGTCTGTGGCTGCAGGCGATTCAACATGTTGACTGGACATAATGAAAAATGCTTGGGTCTGTAGCGCCCACTTTATATCAGGTAAGGTTATCTAACTACTCTTTCATTTTACGGAAAAAGCCTGGTTTACATTAGTGATTGTATGTACGATGCAAATAATAATCAAATGCAGCTAAAGTTTGATAAGCTGGCGTTAGATTTGGCTAAACAAACGTGTTTGTGTCCTTTCTGTTGTTTGCATGTCCCTTGCTGTAAATTCGTGGTCATTGTAAGTGAGGGGAACCTCAATGCCCTTCAATTGTAAATAAAGGTTTGAAACTAGATTAAAAAGTGTTTTATTTGCAGGTGAGGCGTCATTGGACTCTAGTAGCCCCGAATTTGTGCCTTCTGTGTTTGTGTACACAAGACAAAGCCAGAACCCCGATGCAAAGATCGACAGGCACGATTAGAGTTGCCCTCCTCTTAGTCGTTTTTTTGTTTATTTTCCTCTCTTGCATAAGCTTTGGTGCCTACAGCTGCTGTTTTGAGATATGGATCAGTCTAACTGTATTTTTTTTTACTGTGGGAGAAGGAGGAGAGATGACAGACCTAACACTGCAGCAAATCCTCCTGTTCCTTCTGAAACACCAGAACAAGAATGCAGCATGGATCATTGTTCTGGTATGAATATATTTCATCTTACAAATTAACTGATTGATTGTCAGGGTTCCCACCGTCATGTATTTTCAGGAGAAATGATTACATAAGAAATTTAGAGGAAAATTTCAGGATGGCCGAGATCGTTTATTGGCCTGTGGCATGTGCCACCGCGACCACTGACATACCATGGCATATGCCGTTCAGGAACGGTAACTGCCGTTCTGAAACGGTAACTGCCGTTCTGAAACGGCACATGCCGTTCTGAAACGGTAACTGCCGTTCTGAAACGGTAAATGCCGTTCAGGTGGAACGGCATATGCCGTTCTGGAAGCTAACTGCCGTTCCCAACAATGGTATGTGACACCAGCACGGCCGCCTCCTCCGTATAATTTCAAGACAAGTATTGCCTTAAATGTAAAGCTATATATATTTGGTCTTTATTGACACTATAACACAACATAACGCCGTAAATAAAGGGATTTATACATTTCTCTCGTCCGATCTATTGTTAGGATATTTGCGATCAGTTTGTTGTTGCTTTTGAAATGACAGATGCTATTGGAAACAGCCGGTGTAAGTACCATATCGGCTCGGCTTCCAGATCGGCTCGGGGTCCGTCGTCTGCTGATTACGTCACACAATAGCTATCTACCAAGGTTTTTTATGGCTTAAATTAAAGAGCCTGTAATGAACTTTCATTTTGAACATAGACCATTCCCAACCTATCTGTATGGATATTTTTCTTCTAAAAACAAAACATCCCTCGGAATCATCTCGGCTGTTAAGATAAGCCGTCCGTGTTGCCAGATTGGGCACATTTTCAGCCTGATTTGGCTACTTTGGCTACTTTCGAAACTAGACATAGACCTACTCGCGCTCACACATGTGCTCGATGTTGCCTCGTGGTTGCTATGACTACAGCCAGAGCTACAGCACAAAACAGCCAATCACAACTGTCCGACGTACAGCCAATCACAATGTATGCCCATTCAAGCGTACAGCCAATGATATTGTGTAACGTAATCAGCAGATGACGGACCCCGAGCCGATCTGGAAGCCGAGCCGATATGGTACTTACACCGGACTTGCTCCGGTGACAGTAGTTAGCCTAGCCACCTAAACAGACCTGTTTAGGTGGCTAGGCTAACTACCGTTACCATTTCGTACTGGCTCCTACCGTTTTTCCACTGGCATGGCACTCATTTAAAATGGTAATTACCAGTTTATCCTCTTAAGACCCAATCGCCCACCGGTGGGCGATTGGGTTTGTTGACGATATGTTTCCACTACGGAGCGACATAACCCGCTTCAACTTTCATCATTACAGACATTCTATACGTCGTTAGAAAGGGTAGAATCTCCACAATTTATTCATCCGGTTGTTTTTTTCTATAAATCATGAGCACAAAACCATAAATATTGATATTTACCAGCATGGTAAACCGGAAATGCCAAAAAACAGAGTGACTCCCTACCTTTGAAGCAATCTGAGAACCGTAATATGTGTCCATTCCTCAATTATTTATATTCCAATTGTCCGTGAGAATCCACTGATCAAAAGCATCCAAATGGTTTTTCATAAAATTATTCCAGCTTGTGAATATTGTCGTGTAAAGTCCATTTGTTTACCATCTCCAAACTTTGTTCGTCAACTAACATCCAGACGTTCGCAGCCGTATCGATATTTTCTCTAGCTCCAGTATGCAGTTGTTGGATATGCTTGTTTTCATCACTTTGCTGGCTACAAAATAAAAGTGTCCCCGTCTTTTTCTGTTCAGTTTTCACCCCGGCACAGCCCGTGAAGTAGATGGAGCGCTCCCAGTTTGAAGGGCCAATGGGCTTTGTTTACTTTGTTTCGCGGCTTTAGTATAGGGACAGCGTTTTGGCTATTGATATATCAATCACTTGGGCTTCTAGCCAATGAGTTTACCTTTCCAACGCTGCCAGGCGTGTCCAGGTGTGATACATATGAGCCGAGATATAAAGCTGCGTCAACACGGCAGACAACTCACTTTGCGCATATTTTGCGCATATATTGTTCATATTTAGTTCTTGTCATATTTTCATGATATGGCCAATATCTCAATATGGCCGTATCAAATGAATGTGTGAAAAAATTATGTTTTGAATCATGGAGAAAGGTTTTATAGTCACCAAAATGCTTCAGTAATGTTTCCAGTGTCACAGAAGTAGAGTAAATGCATTTGGCACAATTTGGCCATTTGGAGACATTTTGGAGAGGTTTGTGCCGCCAGTGACAACACACCATAAAAACTCCATTAACTCCCCAAGGTTTAGGCCTAGAACTCCAAAATTTCTTCCAGGTGAAGTTGGCATGATGTAGAAGGTATTTGGCATATTGCCATATGCCTTACATATAAAGCACATCCTAGTTATTGTAGTTCAACTATGACCTATTATTTTCGAAGACAAAAAATTTGCTTTAGAGCCATGTCTGAACTGATGTCATTTAGGTTGTGTGTATGATACATGCCAAATACATATCTACAGAAACTAGAGCTTGTCAGCTTTCAAATGAAGTATCATACATCCATCTAGGACTTAGGGTTACTGTGTTATAAGCTTTTCCATTTGGGTATGTGTATAGGCGAAAAAAAACAAAATACTGCCGGGGCAGAACAGGTTATACTGGCAACTACCGTTTTTCCACTGGCATGCCACTCATGTAAAATGGTAAGCACTTGGGATGTGTATTTCTGGCAAAAAATATTATTCAATATTCGCTGAGAAGTATTCGAATAATATTCGAAAATCAACAACCCCCAACGCACGCACGCACACAGGCACACACGCACCTCGGATACACGCACACACGATGACACAGGGAGAGGCTTGTTGATTTGTATGAAATCAATCAAAATTATTAAAACATCTCCATTTATTTTACTGAACACAGCCTGCATGACGGTGAACCAGACACGTCTTTAGCATATGGCCAAATTAATTTACACGGTGTGTCTTTTTACAATTTATTTGTTACCAGCATTCGTAGTGTTGATCAACTGAGAAATAGTCCGCAAAAGACGTTGACGTCGCTTACCAGCCGAGAACTCTGAGGGATTATCAGTCTACGTCACTCCCCGCTCTACGTGCATGTAATGCAGAAAGAGACGAGAGCGACAAGAGCCGCAATCATTTCTTGTTGTGCGGTTTGTTGCACAAACCGTTTTAATAAGACTAACAAAACGCAGACGTTTTACAGAATACCATCAACTCGCACCCCATTTAAGGCAAACTGGAGACGTCTTTGGTTACAAGCTATCAGAAGAAGCGATTGGAACGAGCAGATGATTAAAAATGCAACAATCTGCAGCAAGCACTTCGAGCACTTCATATCAGGTAAGTCTTAACTAACAAGCTAATCAATACCGTGGATTTTATAATCAACACAATTATTGAGTTCTACACATACAGTATATAACAATGTTAATAATTAACGATTGTAAGCAGTAGAGTAATCGTTCAAATTGGAGTAGATCTAGCTTGAAAGCAAATGTAACTTGGTTCAGTGTTGCTGAGTTGCGTTGCTAAACTTTTGTAACTGTTTCTAACTGATGTAGGCACATGCTAGGCCAGTGACATCTAGCCACCCATGAGGTTTTATCATTTCCGTAAATCACTGGAATATACTTTATTTGTACAGGAGAGTCATCTGATGACTTCGACAGAAAATGGAGCAGTAAATATGATCACCTACGTGTGATTTGTGGTTGACTGATCCACAAGCATGAGTCGACTGAGTTGGGAGTGCAAAGAATAACTGTTGAGTGATTTAATGTAACTATATTTGTTATAAGGGTTATATGCCTAAGGGTTATATGGGTTATCTGTCAGGCCATATCGTTTCTGTTATGTCTACATTATCTTATAAAGCTCATTGTGACATGATATGGGATCTGTACACTTGACTTAAGGATGTAATAAACCTGTAGTTAACGGCTTTCTTTGTACTAAATGATTAATCTCTTCTGTGTGTTACAGATATAAGAGAAAAAGACAAAGGGATGAAACCCCCGCAGATGTCAAGACAATGGACATCAATCCACAACCACTTCCCTCTCTCCAAATGTTTGTGAAATGGAGCCTGGGGCTGATCTTTTTATTGGTAAGAATAAGAACCCTTAACACTAACCCGACCAAGACTGTCTGTGAACCCGTTTGGATTTTTCTTTTCGTTTTCAGGAGCTATGGTCCCGAAGGCCATCCATGATGAACTCAAACAGAAGTATAGCCAACTTCATACCGAGTGTGACAACCTGTGTGTGGACATCAACAAACTGAAAGCAGAGAATGTTTAACAGTTTAAAGCAATGGTTAGAAGTACGCAGTTGTCCTTTGCTTCTATCCAGTGTAAAGCATCTCAGCTTCTGTTTTTCACAGGTTTGACCAGTGCCCTCTTTAATTTGATCCGCCAGGCAGTTAAAGACATTTTTATTTACAGACCAACAAATCTAACAGCCAGAGCCCAAACATATCCAAATTATAAGAGCCATAAAAAAGTTAAGTATTTGGTTGGCATGTCACCTGCAGGAGCAAATACATTTATGTCCTCAGGTTGAGGTGGGCGTGTTTCTGATAAACAAATTACAGTCCGGATTTTATGACCTTCTAGAAGTAAATGATGAGATACCAGCAGATCGTGGTTTTACCATCAGAGATGTGGTGCTACATTGAGGATGCCTCACTTTACCAGAGGAAACTGTTGAGCTGTCTGCTCAAGAAGTGGAAACATCAAGGCGTTTGTCAAACGTTAGGATACACATTGAAAGAATAATTTTCAGAATTCTTACTACTTTTTTTCCAGATGATATTGTAATTGTGTGTGCAGCATAACAAACATTTTCAAATGTATAGTCCCTAGAAAATAAATTGTAAATACTTTGATAAAGTGTCCAAGAGTCAAGGATACATTTAATGCTTTTTATTATTCTTGAATGTGTACAGCATTGTGACATGAAATAATAACTTTATTTTTTATAAGCCTGCCCGCCACATTCACCATGCCCCCTCTACTCCCAACCATCCTCCATAAATAAACAGATCTGTTTTACACACATCTTTATTCAATTGTTTCTTGCTTATTTTACTTGACATTGTTAATTTATGTTTCCATCATGTATGCCAAACCAAAAATTTTATATATTTTGTTATAAGAATGATTATGTAGCTGTGAATCATGAGTGGTATGCGTGTATGAACGCGCAAATACCACAGGAAAGGTCTGGCATGCCAGTGGAAAAACGGAAGGAGCCAGTACAAAATGGTAACGGTAGTTAGCCTAGCCACCTAAAAAGGTCTGTTTAGGTGGCTAGGCTAACTACCGTCACCGGAGCAAGTCCGGCTGTTTTCAAAAGCATCTGTCATTTCAAAAGCAACAACAAACTGATCGCAAATATCCTAACAATAGATCGGACAAGAGAAACATATAAATCCCTTTATTTACGGCGTTATGTTGTGTTATAGTGTCAATAAAGACCAAATATATATAGCTTTACATTTAAGGCAATACTTGTCTTGGAATTACACGGAGGAGGCGGGCCGTGCTGGTGTCACATACCATTGTTGGTAACGGTAGTTAGCGTTCCAGAACGGCATATGCCGTTCCACCTGAACGGCAGTTACCGTTTCAGAACGGCAGTTACCGTTTCAGAACGGCATATGCCGTTCCACCTGAACGGCAGTTACCGTTTCAGAACGGCAGTTACCGTTTCAGAACGGCATGTGCCGTTCCAGAACGGCAGTTACCGTTCCTGAACGGCATATGCCATGGTATGTCAGTGGTCGCGGTGGCACATGCCACAGCCAATAAACGATCTCGGCGTCTCTCGAAAATGTAGGTCCAATTTAGAGGAAAATCTCCCCCTGAGATCAATAAAGTATCTTCTCTTCTATCATGGAAACGTTTGGAAAAATCATTGGTAAATATGTGTGAAAACCCCTGGATTGTGAACTTGTCTGCTTTCGTTGCAGCACATGCTAAGTTTTCACTTTTCTATATTTAAGCTGAAGAGGATATCCCAGTCCCAAAGAGAGAGTATGATGATCTGACCCTGAGACATAGTCAACTTCAGGAGGACTATGTCAACCTGCGAAAGGAGTTGGACACACTACGGGCTGAAAGAGGAGCTGCAAAAATCTACGTTTTCCTACACCACTGTTAAGTGCAACATGGCACAATTGCTTTTTCTCACAGGACTGACCTCCGTGGTCTTTGAGTGGCTGCTTATAAAAATAACAGGCAGCGTAGAAATAATTTGCAAAAAACGTACAGTTAAGGACCACCTTTTGGTTATATTGATGAAATTAAGGTTGGGCCTATCTAATACTGACCTTGGCATATAGATTTAAGGTATCAAAAACCACCATATCAAATATTTTGCAGAGCTTGGTCCCTGTTATGGCCTTGGTCCTCAAGCCACTCATTAAATGGCCAAGTAAGGGGGCAATACTTATAAATATGCCAAAAATATTCAAGCGCAACTTTAAAAGATGCCGGTGCATAATAGATTGCACAGAAATGTTCATAGCTAGACCCAGTAATCTGACTTCCAGGGCCCAGACATGGTCAAATTATAACCACAGCAACAACATTAAATATTTGATCGGCATCACTCCAGCTGATGCAATTTCATTTCTAACTCCTGGGTGGGGGGGGCGGGTTTCAGACAAGCAGATCACTAAAGAGTCAGGTTTCTTCCAACTTTTGGAGCCTAGGGATGAGGTGTTAGCAGACAGAGGATTTCTCATCAGAGACGAGCTTGCGGCTTATGGTGCAACCCTTCGTATCCCTCATTTCACAAAAGGAAAAAAGCAGCTTTCTTCACAAGAAGTGGACACATCTAGACAACTTTCTTGTGTGAGGATCCATGTGGAACGAGTTATTGGTCGGTGGAAAAACTTTACGATTCTGCAAACAGTTATTCCAGTGTCGCAGGTTAATTTACTAGATGATGTTGTGACTGTATGTGGTGCCCTCACAAGGGCACCACATACCCCGGATTATCTCTCTTAATTCAGAGTGCAGTATCACTTATTTGTAATGATATTATTAACATAGTATACAAACAACATAGGTGCCATTAAAGTGAGCTTAAACATTCACATGGAAAGTAGGAGTATGTACAATATATTACATCAAACTGATAAACAGTAAATAATAATTCCTAATAATTCAGTCCAAAATGAAGGCATTCAAGCCTCAACTCTCAGACATTTCCTACATAACCATTTTGCTGACTTTCTTTTTATTTGTGCACAGCTGTAGTGTATGCAGTTCTTGCATTTGACACAGCTTATCATTTTTCCAAAATCTTCAATTTCAAAGTATTTGCAGGCTCTCTGTGTCACCAAGACAGGGTCATCTTGTCAGTAGTTCAGGCAACACACTCGAGATAAAGAAGTCATGTGCTTTTGGCAAAGGCTCCTGCAGAAAATCTTCATTTCTTGGAATACGTTGCACAATGAACTCCTCCTTCGTCCACAACACAAAGTTACAGTAGCTAACACCACACACAAACATGTGAAGTTGAGTTTGATAGTAGTATGTGTGTGACTGTTTCAATGAGAATGACTTGTCCCGAAAAAACAGCTTGTCTTCTGTAAATCCTTGAAGGCTATCACGGTATTTGTTTGGTCACTTTATCTCTACCACCCCTTTGCCACAGCAGGTACATCTTGCCTCCCATCTGGCGATGATCCAAGGTGTGGCTCAGAAGGTTGCGCCGCTAAGCCAAATGAGTTTAGGCTGAAATCTGGATGGCTTTGGGACATAAATCCAGTGTAGGCTTGTCTTGCTGTTTCCTCCATGTTATGACCCAAGAGCACAAATGGGACATTTAACTGAGTTTTGTTGGACTGCATTATATCAGTTAGGTATGTCTTGCTGATCTTGTCAGTTGTGGTTGCATGGTGAAATTTCAAATTTCCAATTTGGAAATTTGAAAAGAAATACGAAAATCGGTCAATCAAGAACCCCCAACGTACGCACGCACACACGCACCTCGGATACACGCAAACACAATGACACAGGGAGAGGCTTGTTGTTTTGTATGAAATCTCATATTAAAACTAACATAACAAAGGATACTGACATTATTCAAACTGTGTCTGTAGGCCTTTTCATCTATCTATGGATAAATCCTCAGAGTTAATAAAATGCACTATGGCAAAAGGAAACTTATCTAGGCTCTGTCAACTATTTCATGCCTCGACTTCCGGATGTGCTTTTCCGTGTGAAGACGTGCGTGCGGAGGCTCTGTGTAAAAGTTGTCAAAAAATATTAATATCGCCATACTGTTATCAGTTTGGGGGAGTGAACGAATACTGTTTTGTTCGGGTACTAGCAAGTGCGCTTTCAGTACATTTTTAGACCGAAAAATGACGACTTGAACGAGTCGAACGGGTGGAGAGAAGCAGCAGGTGGCTAGCGACGTGGCCTCCTTAGCTAGCAGGGTCAGTGTTAGCCCATCACAAGCCGACGGCATACCTCAGTGGGCTCAGGACATGATGTCCGAGATTAAAAAAGCCAACGCTGCGGTTACGAAATACAGAGAGGAGACAAAGACTGAGATCGCAAAGTGTAAGGAAGAGATAGAAAAAGGAAGAAAAGAGATGACAACCGAGTTGGAAAAATGGACCAAAAGTTTGGAAGAGAGCACGAGAGCCCAATCTGAGTTGCTACGCGGGGAGGTGAAGCTGGTTGCTGATAAAATTAGAAGTCTGGCTGATATGATGGACAAACGGAAAAATGAGGTAGATGAAACGTTAAATGATCAGTCCGACACCATAACCGACATGGGGACAAGACTGAAAGAAATGGAGAAGGAGATACTGAAGCTGAGGGGACGCAGTGAGGATCTCGAGGCGCGATCACGGCGCAACAACATACGTGTCGTGGGGGTAAAAGAAGGGGCCGAGGCAGGCAAAAAGCCGTCGGAGTTTATGGCGGGCTTACTGAAAGAAAAGTTGGGTCTAGCGGCGGCACCGACGCTGGACCGTGCACACCGGGCACTCGGCACGAGACGAGACGGGAACGGAGGCCCACCGAGAGCATTTGTAGTGAGATGTCATTACTACACAGAGAGAGAGGAGATACTGAAGAGGGCGAGGGAAATGGAGATAACACCCGAGGGTCGGAGCGGAGGGATTCACATCTTCCCGGACTTCACCCAGGACGTAAACAGTAAGAGAGCAGCCTTCAGAGAAGCAAGAAGCCTCCTGCGGACCTGCACGGGGTCAGATACGGGCTACGTTACCCGGCAACACTGGTGATTACGCCAGAAGGAGGACAAACGAAAAGCTTCGAGAGCCCAAAAGACGCTGTGGACTACATCAAGAAGAAATTGAGCCCCGGGTGAGACCTATAGACGGATCTGATTCTGGCTGAGTAGATATTATCAGTGTTGGTCAAGTTACTTTTAAAAAGTAATTAGTTACAGTTACAAATTACTTCTCCCAAAAAGTAATTGAGTTAGTAACTCAGTTACCACATTGTAAAAATAACTAGTTACTCAGCAAAGTAACTCTGGCGTTATTTTTCATGTTCTATAACGCTGTTACGTTCTATAACATCTTTAACGTCAAAGATGTTTATATTAACTGATTGAAGAATAAAAACACTATATACAGTATTTTAGAACATTTGGTATTTATTTGAACTCAATAGATTGCGGCCTGCCATATGATGCATAGAAATAAAACATATAGAAAATAAAATTCAAGTGCAAATGTAAACTTGGGTAAAAAGAAAAACAAAGGAAAATCTGGCTATTAAGTCGGCATAGTGCAATTTTCTACCTGTATACCATTGCACAATAAACAGAACACTATCCAACTCTTAAATATTCAATACAACAAATCGAGCGTTGTTTGTTTTAGAGTGTCTCCGTTTCCTTCTCTGGAGCTAACGGTTGATGTAAGGTGCTTTATTAGATTTGAGTTACTTGAGGCAGACAAACACATTCTTGCCTTTCCATGAGCGAGAAGTAGTGCCGGTACTTCCAGTTAGAGAACGCTACGTTTGAATTTCCCTGGCTCGTCGCCATTGTCGCTGTCTTGAGCTGTACATTCTCTGGCTGTAGTCAGAGCGTGCAGTGAGACAGCGTGAGCAGGGCATCCGCCCACCCAGCCAATCATCATCGCGTTTGCAAAGGTGTCATCATCCCCACGCCCCTGCTCTCTCCACGCAGCTTGTGTGTAATATGACACCGCACGCTTCATTCAACCAAATTGTTGTAACGCGCCGCTTTACATTATCAGTAACGATAACGGTGTTGCAACGATGAGAAAAGTAATTAATTAGATTACTCCGTTACTGAAAAAGAACTCCGTTAGTAACGCCGTTATACTTAAACGCCGTTACTCCCAACACTGGATATTATACATGCTTACACTGTTGAATTGGTTGGGGGATTAATGTAGGCAGGATATTGTTCACCAGTCCTGACAACATTGACAAAATATTTGGCTTCAGTGTATATTTAAAAAGAAGTTATGTATACATATTTATAATCCTCATCTTTCTACAAGCTACTGTTGTCCTCCCTCATATTACTGTTTTACTCTATTCAAGGTTTGAGGGTTGAATGTTCCCCCTTGACTATTGTTGCCTACCCTTTATGGTATTGTTTTTTGTTTTTATTTCACTGCTTTACCCTATTCAAGACCTCATTGTGGAGAGCTCCCCCTTTTTGTTTTTCCCATTAGGTGAATAAGTTAAAAGGGTGATGTTATACTTTTCGGACTAAGAGCGATATGCACGGAGCTGCACACGTTAGGCTTGGTGCGCAGGAGATGGTGGACCGGTTGGCCACGAGAGAGCTCGCTAAAGAGCATTATATTTGGGTTAGTGTTTATATATGTTATGTGTTATGTATTGGCTGTGTCTGCGTGTGTGATGCAGACACAGCCTTTCCAGACCCCCTCCTTTTAACTTTTTTGCTTTTGTTGCCAAAGGCCACAGTCTTCTGACATGGCACCAAACATGGATCCGAGCAGAATGGCCACAAAACTGATGAGCTGGAATGTAAGGGCGATCAATAATCCAGCTAAACGGAGTAAGGTATTTTCACATTTGAGAGACCAGGGAGTAGAGATAGTATATCTACAGGAGACACATTTGTTGAACAGGGACCACCTCAAGCTCTGTAGGGGGGGATTTTATCAGGTGTATCACTCGGATTTCAATAGTAAGGGTCGGGGAGTGGCCATCCTCATACACAGGAATGTACAATTTGTAGAAACAACCACTATAAAAGATAAACATGGTCGGTATGTTATTGTAGTTGGAAAATTATTCAATATGCCAGTGGTTCTGGCAAACATGGTATACATATATACACCCAATTGGGATAATGTTAAATTTTTTAAGGACCTATTCTCATTATTACCAAATTTGGATACTCATAATCTGATCCTAGGGGGAGACTTGAATTGTGTCCTAGATTCAACTCTGGACCGCTCTAGTCCAACACCCAGGGTACTGAGCAAATCAGCGCAATGCATTAACTCCTTCTGTAAGGTATATGGTATATTTGATCCATGGAGATACGTAAACCCAACCTCCAGGCAGTACTCTTTTTATTCCCCACCACATCGGACGTACACTAGGATTGACTACTTCTTATTAGACAATAAACTGACCCCTATAGTAACAGGTATAGAAAACTCTGGTATAGTAATATCCGACCACAGCCCAGTCATATTGAAACTTCACTTTCCAGAAAACACGCCACCTCAGAGAATGTGGCGCCTTAATAACAGGCTATTGGCAGATGATAATTTTACCAAATTTATAAACTCGCAAATAGTTTTTTTCTTAGAGCTTAATGACACCCCCAACATAAGCAGTGCCATTTTGTGGGAATCCTTAAAAGCTTATATTCAAGGACAAATTATTTCATACAATGCTGGTGAAAGGAAGAAAGAAAGAAAGATGAAACGTACCACAGAATTAACAAAGGCAATAAAATAAGTTGACCTGGCAAATTCTAGGGCTCCCTCTGAGGAGCTACACAAAAAACCTATTTTGTTCCAAACTGAGTATGATATCTTAATAAATCAGCGTGAGGAGGATCTATATCTTAGGTCGAGACAGGATTTCTATGAACATGGTGAGCGTGCAGGTAAGCTCCTCAGCCACCAGCTGAAGCAGTCAGCAGCCGCTGGTATGATAGTGGAGATAGGGGATAACCTGGGGAATAAGATTATAGATCAGAAAGGTATTAACAACCAATTCAAGTCTTTTTATAAGGATCTTTATACTTCGGAAGTGAATGACAGGGGGCGAGTGAAGGATTTTTTGGAAAATCTGGAAATGCCATCCTTAGAGAGGGCAGATAGGGATAGATTAGAGGGTCCCCTGACTGCAAGGGAGATAGAGAATGCGATTCGAAACATGAAGACAGGCAAAGCGCCGGGCCCTGATGGGTTCCCGAGTGAATTTTATAAAACATTTGCCTCTAAACTGATACCCCTGCTCTGTAGAGTATATGAGGAGATCCTTTACAGAAAAACTTTACCTCAAACAATGTCACAGGCTATGATCTCTGTGCTCCTTAAGAAAAATAAAGATCCACTTAAGTGTGGATCATACCGCCCGGTGAGTCTTCTTGGATGTGATTATAAGATATTGACCAAGGTACTGGCAGCTAGGATTGGGCCTGTTATAAGTAAGATAATACATCCTGACCAGACAGGGTTTGTTGCTGGCAGACAACTTTCCAGTAATCTTCGTCGCCTTTTTAATGTGATATACACGGCCGAGGATAACATTGAGCCCGAGATTGTGATATCCTTAGATGCCCACAAAGCCTTTGATAGAATAGAGTATCTCTATTTGTTCACGGCCCTTGAGAGATTCGGATTTGGTCCTAATTTTCGTTTGTGGATTGAGATAATATGTGCGAACCCCCAGGCTATGGTGAGAACCAATAGTATAATATCTGATCCTTTTCCTCTGTTTCGGGGAACAAGACAGGGGTGCCCCTTGTCACCCCTGCTCTTTGATGTGGCAATTGAGCCCCTTGCAACAATGCTGAGGAATGCTGCTGGACTAGGGGGAATACGCAGGGGGATGCAAAACCGTAAACTTTCTCTATACGCTGACGACCTCCTCCTTTTCCTGTCGAACCCTGTCACAAGCATCCCAGTGGCTCTGGATATTATCGAAGACTTTGGGAGGGTTTCCGGTTATAAAATGAACCTAGAAAAAAGTGTTATTTTCCCAATTAATAAACAGGCGAGGAGACTATCATTCCAGGCCTATCCTTTTACAACCTAGATAAATTCACCTATTTAGGTGTTACTGTAACAAGTAAATACAACGACTTATTTAATCATAACTTTAAAGTAACATTGGACAAGGCAAAATTAGATATGGAAAGTTGGTAATCTCTCCCAATATCATTAGCAGGGAAGATAAATTCTGTTAAAATGACTGTAATGCCACGGTTCCTGTTTTTATTCCAGGCAATACCAATTTTCATTCCTAAATCTTTTTTTTAAAGAACTGAATAAATGTACATCTACCTTTATTTGGAAAAATAACAGTCCCCCGGATAAGAAGAGAGTTCCTAGAGAGGCAGAGAGAAGAGGGCGGCCTGGCCCTACCAAATTATATGCATTATTATTGGGCTGCTAACCTACATAAGCTGTTGTTTTGGGTCTCACAGTTAAATGATGATGAAACCCCAGTGTGGGTACATATGGAAAGATATGCATCTAGCCCGGTATCCCTACGCTCCCTGGTCTGTGCTCCTCTGCCCTTAAGCAAACACCTTTACACAAAAAACCCTGTTGTACGTGACTCTATCAAAATCTGGGTCCAATTCAGAACTCATTTTAAAAACAGAAACGCCCTCCTGTCTGCTCCCGTTTATGGCAATCACTTGTTTTCTCCGGCCCTTGGGGGAGTAGCGTTTAGGGAACGGTATAGAGCTGGGGTGGAATGTGTTAAAAATCTGTTTAAAGATGGTGTATTTATGTCTGCTGCTCAGCTGGAGAAGGAATATGGAATCCCCTTAACGACTAACTACTTCAGATACTTTCAGATTCGAGATTTTGTGAGAAAGACATTCTCCTCATCCCTTGAATTACCACAGAGTGGGTGGATAGATGGGCTATTGGACATGGACCCGACTCTTAAAGGACTCTTAAAGTTTCTATGCTTTATGTGAATATCCAGAGGGTGGCTTCCCCATCCCTTGATTACATAAAAAGGAAATATCGGACGATGAATGGAGAGGGGCAGTAGAACTAATACATTCTTCTTCTATATGTGTTAGACATGGATTAATACAGTTTAAGGTGTTACACAGACTTCATTTCATGAGGGACAAACTGGCAAGAATTTACCAGGGAGCTGATCCGACTTGCCCTAGATGTAAACAGGTGCCAGCCAACATATGCCATATGTTCTGGTCTTGTCCCAGGCTCAAAGAGTTTTGGACCAAAATTTTTGAAACCTTCTCATCCATCTACGACAAAAATATAGAGCCCGGTCCTCTGGCAGCCATTTTTGGTGTGGCACCAGGGGAAACACAATTAACGATTGCTCAAAGGAAAGCAATAGCATTCTCTTCATTGTTGGCCAGGAGACTGATCTTATTTAACTGGATAAAGGCAGCACCGCCAACACACAAACGGTGGGTAGAGGAGGTGATGGCACACCTAAAATTAGAACATCTTAGATTTACTTTGCAGGGCAACACTAAGAGATATTCTAAGGTCTGGCAGCCTTTTATTTCCTATTTTGAACGTGAGTTTTCATCTGCTCCAACATAATTGGCATCTTCTGAACCCCTAATTTTTTTTATTATTATTATTGTTGTCATTTCTATTTATGTATTTATTTTTAACCCGAGAGTGTCTGGACTGCACGGGTGGTGGGTATGTCTGATGTCTAGTAGTAGGATCTGTCTTGTTATTGTTCTGTCTGTGTACTGTCCTGTACTTGTGATGTATGTTTTGAGTCCTACTATTTTGTTTTGTATGGGATGTCTGATGTTTGAATATGAAAATCAATAAAAACACTTTGATTATTAAAAAAAATTATATATATATATATATATATATATATATATATATATATATATATTTCATGCCTCTGGGTGTGATACTACTCATCAAAGCAGATGTTGAAGCTGCTGGAAGCTGCCTGCTTAGCCTCTTTGGTTTTTGGAAGCAGATTTTCCCTCAATGGAGCTGGTCTGACTTCTTTCCTGCTGATATCTTTCCACATGCACACTCCAGAAGTAACCGCTGCTTTCTCTGTCCTTCCCATCCTAACATAGAGCTCAACTTTGAACAATATTGCAGCTGCATGGCTGCAGCATGACCCAAATCTGAAATTTCTCAAAAACATAATAAACATACTGTCTGCTCCGTAATGTTATGACATGGGCTTCAAAGTAACTGTGGGGGGGGGACTTGCGACGTCTGGCCTGCAGGGGGAGGTAGAGGACGGTTGGGAGCACACCTGATCGGCTGGGGGGATTGGACCTGATTGCGAGCAGGTGCCCGTGATCAGGTCCAATCAGGGAAGGTGTATTTTTGTGCCTGCTTTGTTTGTAGTAGGAAGAATTGGGGAGCAGAGAGACAGGGGCGATCGCCGCCAGAGATCGCCTGGAACGCATTCTGTGACCGCTTTGAGCGGAGTTATGATTTACGTCTAAGGTGTTTTGTTGGACTGAGCGATCGAAATAAAATGACTTTCTGTTGGAAAAAGCAAACCTGGTGTCCAAGCGCTCTGTGAACCTGTTACAGTGGAGCCCAAAGTGGGGCGAGCGCAGAAGATGGACCAGTCAACACTCGGGCACAGGGACGTGCACAGGGGGGTTGCTCAGGTTGCTTGGGCAACTGCCCATATGCCCTCCTCGACTCACGTTGCCCTTCCGAGGAAAAAAAAAAAAAAAAAAAAAAAAAATGTTAATCATTTAATGGATGGAGAATTTCATGTAGGCCTAGATAAAAAAAATCGCCACTCGAAACATTTCATAAAGTAAGCGTAGCCTCATTCAATTCCGTTCGGGCACTGAGAGTGAAAGTCAGTAGGGGGAGGGCAAACTCTGCCGCGCGGCAACAGCCGCTTTTGCCGCCTCCCCTCTGCCGCCCTTCCCTCATTGAAATGAATGGAGGCGGCGAGTTGCCACGCGGCGTGTGAAAGCTGCTTTACGTAGCTGCAGCGCTGCACGCGACCGGAACACCGGCACCTGTGAGACGACTGCCTTGATGTTGTCGGAAAAGGTGAATTTGAGATGTATAACAAACAAACAATCATCATCACGTTTTATGAAATGAATTACAATCTTCATAAATCCAGGCTCAGTTTGCCACGTAACGTTTAGCCTAAATAATCAGACAGCTAGCTAGCTTGCAGACAAGCAGCCCGTTATCACTATAGTCTACACTTTTTTTTTGGTAGGCAAACTATGCTACATGTCTGCTGATAGTTAGTTTCTAACATTTCGTTTTAACAAGAAGAATAAATGATGGAAGTAATGCATCACATGAATTCTTTCATTCAAAATGGTTCATGCCTAAATCTTATCACTATTTTGGGTATTGTTTGTTATTGTTAAGTGAAGCCGAAATGCTCAGTGAAAAGAGGAGGATTCAGGAGAGAGAGAGAGAGACAACTAAAGGAGGCAGCAAAGAGGAGCACATCACTACAGGGTTGGCTACGAAAAAGCCAAACAGAAGGTGGGACAGAGAATTTGCATAGTGAAAATTATACTGTGTAGGCTAATTGATAAATTAATCAGACTCATATTTTAGCCTACTAATGGGAATTTTTCATAATTACATTAAATTTAAGATGAGGAGCAGCCACAAGCCTCCAGACACTCAGAAAATGTGGACCAGGAGGAGGCACATAGGGCAGGTAGGCCTAAGTGCTGATCACCATATATGAGAGGACCATGCTACAAAGTACAGGGTTAAAGAGCTGCATGGGGGGGGGGGGGTGCCCTTTTTTCAGGTCAGAGCAACTGCCCCTCAAAATTCCTGTGCACGTCCCTGCTCGGGCATCTGGCCCAGATGTCCAACCGACAGAGCCAGTTACAGCACGCACAGAACGGAGCTAGCCCAGTCCTTGGTGGCCGATCGGGCTGTTCTTTGTGAGCTCCTCGCCTCCGGAGGAAGCGGCGGTGAACCCAGAGGGGGCAGGAGCCGTGGCCCACATCCATGTCCCGAAGATGGGGGAGGCAGACAACGCTGAGGCCTTCCTAGAGACTTTTCAGGGGGTGGCCGAGGTCTCCGGAAGGCCTCGCAGGAGTGGGCTCACCGTCTCCTGCCGCTCCTGACCGGGGAGGCCCATCTTGCAGCCCACAGTCTGCCGGCCGGTGCCCAGCGGGACTATGGGACCATCGCCAGGGCCTTCCGGGACCGGCTTGACCTCTACCCAGAGGAACATCGTCGCAGGCTCCGGACGCTAGCATTCGCTGAGGGGGACCGTCCCTTCGCCTTTGCCCAGCAGCTGCAGAACCAGGAGAGGAGGTGGCTGTTTCCGGACCAGAACTCGGCAGAGGACGTGGTGGAGCAGGTGGCCCTTGAGAGGTTCACTGAGGGGCTTCCGGCCAGGACCTCTGCCTGGGACCGGTACCACCGGCCCGAGAGCCTCTCCGCTGCGGTCGACCTGGCGGAGAGCCACTTGCAGCCCCCACTGAAGGCCCAGCGACCACCAACACCGGTCCCGGGCACCGGTGCAGCTGCCCTACGGTGGGACAGGCCAAGCCCGGCGCCGAGGGCGAGAGGGAGGGTCCCCGTTCCGGATCGGGCACATGAATCACCTCCCACCCCCACTCTGCAGACGGGCGCTCAGACGGCAGGGGAGGGGTGTTGGAGGTGCGGGCGGCCTGGTCACTTCCGGCGGGATTGCCCTCTAATATTTTAGTGTAATTGTTTACTTGGGTTGCCATGGCGATGGATACACAGCTCTCCCGGCTAAACCTTTTTTTTTTTTTAATAGTTTTTTTTTTTTAACACTAATGTGCCCTCCACTGGCAAAACAGTATAGCCGTGCTGAGCTCCTGGTCATAAATCGTAATGTACATCGACTGTCATGCGAGATATCCATCCCTCCCGAGATCCGCAGATTAGCCAGCGAAAGCTCTGCCTCAACAGGCCGGCAGAGGAGCACTGTGAGCGGAAGCAGAAGCGAGGAAAGCGGGCCGGTGTACGAGCTCGGCTAAAGGCTAACCCATCCAAACCACCGCTTCCTTCAATCTTCCTAGCCAATGTTCGCTCAATACGGAATCAACTGGACGAGATTAGACTTCGACTCACAGCACAGAGGACTTTGACTCGCTGCTGCTGCATGATCTTCACCGAGATGTGGTTAGACAGCACCACACCAGACGCAGCTATCCAGCTAGCAGGCCGCACCGTCTACCGGGCCGACAGAACAGCTGACTCGGCTGTACAAAGGCGGAGCAGGCAGCCATCCAGAGGCTGATTAAAACAGCGGGAAGGATCATTGGAGTAGAGCTGCCCGACATCTTGTCCATCTCCTCCTCCCGTTGCCTGCAGCGCTCTAAACGCATCCTCACAGACCCTTCTCATCCTGCCCATCATCTGTTCCTGTTACCCCCGTCAGGGAAAAGGTTCAGATCAAAAAAGGCACGCACCTCCAGGATGGCAAAGAGCTTCTATCCCTGTGCAATAAGGCTCCTCAACAGCTTGACCACCCCACTCCCCACCCCCCTTCATCTCCCCCCGCCCCCGGCCCAGCCCTCCCTGCCCCCCATGGACTGCACTCTAAGACTTGATGCACCTTAATATGGAGATATGGAGATATATTGCTTTGATTATTTTTATCATTATTTTATGTATGATATTTATGAATCTATTTATTGATTGTTATTTATTATTATTTAGCTGTGTAAGTCTGGTTGCCTCTACTGTCTCGTTGTCTTTATGGCAATGACAAATAAAGTACTTTGAACTTTGAACTTTAATGGAGGTGGGTCAGGTCGTCCGCGTCACCGGTGCCCCGTCTCCTCCCCACGGTCCCGGTGAGGCGTACCGTATCCCGGTGAGGATTCAGCGGGGTACACACAAGGCGCTATTGGACTCAGGCTGCATGCAGACCATGATCCACCAGCGTCTGGTGTGGTCCGAGGCATTGGTGGAGGCGTTGAGCGTTTTGGTGAGGTGTATACACAGGGATGTGCACGAGTACCCTTTGGTCCCTATCGAAATTCGTTGTGGGGGGAAAAAGCATATTGTTAAGGTGGCGGATGGTTTGAGCCTCACGCATCCCCTGATTCTTGGGTTGGATTGGGCGGGGTTTCCACAGGCTGTTAGGGGGACTTTGGGGGTGCGGACACGACCGGTAGGGACATGTAAGTCTTGTGCTGTGTTCTACGCCGAGGCGGGGGCGGCCGACGCTGCTCAGGGATCGGGGGAGGTGGGGGATCCCAACCCGAGGTCCCAGCGCAGAGGTTCCCACCGGTGGAGGATTTCCCCCTCGAGCAGTCTCGTGACGCCACACTGAGCTCAGCCAACGACCAGGTGATTGCTATTGATGGGAGCAAGGTCCGGCCAGACTCGGCGCTGACTTACCCACACTTTATAGTGGTTAGGGATAGGCTTTATCTGGTGAGTCGTGACACCCAGAGTGAGGAGGTTGTCACCCAGTTGCTGGTACCCAGGAGCCGCCGGGAAATGGTTTTCCAGGCGGCGCATTATAACCCAATGGCGGGCCATTTAGGGTACGAAAAAACACTTAACCGGATAATGGCCCGGTTCTATTGGCCGGGGATTCGGGCGGAGGTGCGCAGGTGGTGCGCATCCTGCCAATTGGTGAATCCCCCGGCTGTCCCCAGGGCTCCCATACGTCCCCTTCCCCTGGTGGAAGCCCCTTTTGATCGCGTCGGCATGGACATTATCGGGCCATCAGAACGTTCCGCACACGGGTATCGATTTGTGTTAGTCCTGATCGACTACGCAACCCGGTACCCGGAAGCAATTCCGTTGCGCAACATCTCCGCGAAGAATGTGGCAGAATACTGGCAGATTCCGCTGTCTCCAGCAGCCCGGGAAAAAACGGCTTTCTCCACTCCGCTCGGCCTTTACCAGTTTAAGGTGCTTCCGTTCGGGTTGTTCGGGGCCCCGGCCACGTTTCAGCGGCTGATGGACCGGGTGTTACGGCCCCACGCCGCGTATGCTGCTGCCTACATTGATGACATCGTCGTCTATAGTGGAACGTGGGAACAGCATATGCGGCAGGTGACGGCCGTTCTTCAGTCGCTGAGACGGGCGGGGCTCAGGGCCAACCCGAGGAAGTGCGTGATCGGGCGGAGGGAGATCCAATATCTGGGGTACCACCTGGGGGGGGGGGGAAGGTCCGGCCACAGGTCGCGAAGACCGCAGCGGTCGCCACCTCCCCTCGGCCCAGGACCAAGAAAGAGTTGAGGCGGTTTTTGGGGCTGGCAGGGTACGACCGGCAGTTTGTACCACACTTCTCCGACCTGGCCAGCCCCTTGACTGACCTCACCCGAAAGAGGGCCCCAGATACAATGGTCGGAGCCATGTCAGGTGTCGTTTGAGGCTATTCAAACAGCCCTCTGTGGAAAGTCGGTCCTGTGTGCTCCTGATCTCCCTTTTTCCCTGCAGACGGACGGGTCGGATAGGGGGTTGGGCGCGGTCCTGACCCAGCAGGTGGAGGGGGTCGACCATACCATTTTTGATATGGAAAGCACTTAAAGTTAAACCTCAAAGGACAGTAACACAGAAGCATAATTCATCTTTGCATAACAATTACGTATATCATAGAGCTCTGAACTATGTTAGCTACAACACCAAATAATAGGCAACTTACCCCGCCATGCAATTCGCTGTGAGGACATAGTTTTCTCGTTGGTTGATTATAACCCAAGCCTCATACATCGTTGTCTTGTGTCCTTGTCTTTGACTAGGGAGGATTTCTGATTTCACCACACAAAACTCAGAGTCTATGTCATGGTATTTGATGTTCTGTACATGACCACAGACAACGTATTCATAAGCATCCAGTGACTTATATGCTCGTAATTTCTCTCTGGTGTACACGCTCGGTTTCTCTATTAAATACGTATATATATCTGGCCACTGTATATTCGGCCACTTGCTGATGTCTTCAACCCACTCATTAATAGTACTACACGGATCTTGAAGTCGGACACCATTTGTCAAAGTCAACTTGTAAAAATTTGCGATCTTGTGTGGATAATTCCCTTGTATAGCTTGACAAGCTGTTGATCTCCGCCATACTTCCGTTGCCAAAATGCGCGTGCATACGTTCTACGTAATCATTGTGTACAAACAGTAAAAGGGTCTATTAAGGAATGAAGGAAACTGCACAAGGAGTGGACTAGGACCCTAGGAGAGGTGTCTAGGCCCCTAGGATAGGTGAGTAGGACCCAAGGAGAGGTGACTAGGACCCTAGGAGAGGAGACAAGGACCCCAGGAGAGGTGACTAGGACCCCAGGAGAGGTGACTAGGACCCGAGGAGAGGAGACTAGGAGCCTAGGAGAGGTGGCTAGAAGAGATGAATAGGTACCTAGGAAGGTGACAAGGACCCTATCAGAGGTGACTAGGAGCCTAGGAGAGGTGACTAGGTCCCTAGGAGAGGATACTAGGATCCTAGGAGAGGTGACCAGGACCTTAGAAAAGGTGACTAGGAGCCTAGGAGAGGAGACTAGGACCCTAGGAGAGGTGACTAGGAGGTGACAAGGACCCTAGGAGAGGTGACTAGGACCCTAAGAGAGGTGAGAAGGACCCTGGGAGAGCTGATTAAGAGAGGTGACTAGAACCCTAGGAGAGGTGACTAGGACCCTAGGAGAGGTGACTAGGACCCTAGGAGGTGACTTGGAGAGGTGACTAGGACCCTAGGAGAGGTGACTAGGAGTGGTGCCTGGGACCCTAGGAGAGGTTACTAGGACCCTAGGACAGGAGCCTATTAGAGGTGACTTGGAGAGGTGACCAGGAGCCTAGGAGAGGTGACTAGGACCCTATGAGAGGTGAGTAGGAGAGGTGAGTAGCACCCCAGTAGAGGTGTCTAGGAGGTGTTCACCTTCTCCAGCTGGGCGGTGATGTCCTCCAGGCTGAAGTTGGATGCGAGGGGGGGTCTCCAGTGAGTGGGGTTGGGGCCGCGCACTGTGCCAGCCGGAGAGACGCGGGCGCTGCTGCCCTCGCTGCCCCCCCCGTCCCCTGCTGGGTCTGCTCGGGCACTGCGACCTGCGGGGGGCTTCTGACGGACCTGCGGACACCAAGGACAGCATGCTGTTAGGTGAGTGCTGAATGCAGCACACAACTATTATTCTTCTTAGGTTTGGGAAGATTTAGGACCTATCTCCTTCCATCATTTTTCACCTGGAGCAGGGGTTGGCAACTGGCGGCCCGCGGGCCATGTCTGGCCCGCCAGATTATTCTGAAGTTATATGATTTATTTATTTAGGATTATTCTTTTTTTAGAATATTGATTATCTAGATCTGTTACTGTTAGCTTAAATGTAAAGGGCCGAATACAGTGAACTTTTTTTCTTTCACAACCGTTTTTGAATTTAATTGTATCAAATCCTGCTACTACTCCCGTAAGGTTAGAGACACACTCGTCATGGTCACGCGTAAGCTGTGAGGGGCTGAGCGGGAGTTATTGAAACTCTGCAATATTAAATTAAACAGATCTCCCTTTTATAGGCCTATATACAACAACCATGGGCGTCAGTTTGGTTTGAAATGTGCTGGGGACAGAGGCGCATTCGGAAGTGCATTTTCAGAAGTTCTGGGTACAATGAGGATGCACTCTTTTTTCTCTCTTTAGTGCCGGTAATAAAAGGTTCTGAAAGACAGCATACCCATGTAGCTAATTACTATAAATAAAATGTATACAAAATCTGTCTGGCACGTTTTATGAAGAAAACGTTTCCAAAAAGCATCGGACATATGACCCACTATGTTCTGCTCCATGTATCCAATGTTGACAACGTGACATGACATGGCTAAGCTAACAACATAAACAAGAGGAGCTAGGAAAGGAAATTAACTGCATGTTTAAGTTCAGAAGGGCCAAACGTGTGGCTACACACATCAATACAAAAGTCGTCAAAATATTTGTTGCACAGCTGAACGCTGTATCACATCATGAGCTGGCTGTTATCAATCCACAACACGCATTCCATCAAAACTAGCCTACATCAGGCATGCTGACCAAAACTCATGCACTCCCCCCCACAATTATTCCAGAATTCAAGCACAGCAAGAATGACCAAAAGTCACTTTGTGTCAACAAGAGACTGACTCCACCAACTATCAATTGCAAGTTAAAACAGCCGACCCCTTGAGCGCAAAAAACACAAAATGACCTCCCCACAGCACCAGCAAATCGTAAGCAATAAATATCGCATCTTACCTTTATTTTTGTGGCAGTGGTCTGAAGATGCATCCTGTGGTGTCGCCTACCACACCCATTTAGTTCAACAGGTTATCGATAATGACCGGCGACGTTCTATACATTATCCCGCTTATTACACGGCTACTTGCCATAGAAAAAATAACTTCACATGGTGTGTCTTTTTACAATTTATTTGTTACCATCATTCATAGTGTTGATCAGCAGAGGAATAGTCCGCCAAAGATGTTGACGTTGTTTAGCAACCGAAGACACTGGGGTTGAAAAGTTACCGGACTACTTGAGGAGTGATACCAAAGACGTCATTAGAGGTAAAAAGTCCTTTGTTTTCCTTGACAGCGGTCAATTATACTTAGCAACGGTGAATAATCAAATATAATTCACCACCAGAAGTTGTGAAGAGCCCATGCAAGTGAACGGAGTGTTCCACGGCATTGAGAAGACCCGTGTAACAATCCATATAATTCAACTCCTCTTTTTTCTTTTTACAAGTGGTGGGTACAAAATGAATCTTGACGAAATCTGGTGGGGACGCGTCCCCAGCGTAATCGACGCCTATGCCACGGCGACCCAACATTACGTATTTTTGTGTGATTGTTGACAAAAGTCCACAAAAGATTTAAGACGTCAAGCACTGAGATTTTGCTGTTTAACGTAAGTAGAGTCTCTGATGAGGCTAATTCGCCTACAGCTCTTCTAACGGTGAGTAAGCTAGGAACGGAGGTTTGTGTGTGTGCGCAGTCAGTCAGCACCCGCCATGGTGTGTATATGTGCGTGTGCATGTGTGTGCGCGCAGTCAATCAGCACCCGCCGTGGTGTGTGTGTGTGTGGGTGTGTGTGTGTGTGTGTGTGTGTGTGTGTGAGTGTGTGCAGGGCCGTCGGACTGCGGGGACAAAGGGGACAGTTGTGGGGGGGCCCAAGGCAGAGGGGGGGCCCATGACCAAAAAAAATAAATAATAATAATAATCTTTTTTACCCTTTGGCCAGTCCGCCCCCCCCCCCCCCCCCCCCCCCCCCGTCAACAATCGCTCCGGACCCCCCCTCCCCCCCCCCCCCCCCCCGTCAACAACCTGGCGCAGGGGGGCCCATCAGTACCTTTAGTATAGGGGCCCAGGATTTGGTGCTACGGCCCTGTGTGTGTGTGTGTGTGTGTGTGTGTGTGTGTGTGTGTGTGTGTGTGTGTGTGTGTGTGCAGTCAGTCAGCACCCGCCGTGGTGTGTGTGTGTGTGTTTAGCGCACTACTGCCCGCTCTCCAGCATAAGGCCTTTCTACACTGCCAAGCCGGTACGGTCGAGGCTTGGCACGCCCGGCGATTTCACTGTCTTATCTCAAGTTTCTTATGTAAAACCGAGGTGGTAAAATCCCCCGTTCGTCACGGCTCAGGCTTTCTTGGTTCACTGGAGAAAGCTGGGCTCCACACGGAGTCTAGACCTCTTTAGAATAATTTGCATATACCCGAATGTTTTTATTTTTTCATGAATGAAGACATAAAAAAAGAATGACTTCACATCCGAGCGTAGGCCAAAAACGCGATTAACTATTTACAAGTGCAAAAACGCCAACATATTCTTTATTTTACTGACCACCTTTGGGTTAGGGACAGGTTAGGGCTTTTTATCCCGACAAAAGCCTTGTAAGGACAGTTCCTCTGCGTCTCTCTCGTAGATCTCACCATCTTTCAACGTCTTTGTTTAATACGACTACATCACCTTGTCTCACATGATCAGCAGCTCGCGGATTTCACTTTCTCTCCAGTTAGAACTGCTCATGATGATATCGCTGCGTTGTCTCTGTGGAGACAGGGCAGCAAACACCTCTACCCAATGTGATCAGGCATGACATTTACGTGATTAGGGCATACACTTGTTTATATGTACGTATTTTAAGAGTCATCTAGTGCTTGGTAGGCATATGACTAAGCCAGCTCTGAATAAAAATCTCAATTTTGGCTGTCTGCCTTGAAACTTCTCCAGTGCGTCCACGCGACGGGGCGACAAGATCCCATACAAAGTGAACGTATAGACGCGTATCGGGCAATTTTTTTTTATTAGTTTTGATTTGTCGCGCTCACTTTCGCCGTGCACAGGCGAGCGCGTTTACGAGGATTTGTGGTGCGACAAATTCGCTCGAGTTGAAATATTTCAACTTTGACACGAATTTCGCTTGATGACAGCCAATCAGCGTTCAACAGCGTGGCCACTGAGTGACATGTGTAACGTAACAGCCAATCAGCGTTCAACCGTCAAACTCAGTGCAGTGCAGTCCGGGGTGAACTGCAGCATCGAGGAGAAAGTGATTGTTGCCGTTTGCGACTCTCGGAGCTCTATATATAATAGTATATCATATTATATAATATCACAGCCAAATGCTCTGTGCGCCTCCGGATGGCCGAAGCGTGGGGAGCTCTCATAGGGATTGGGCTTCTCGGGGTTTGTTTACCGGCGTTGCTATGGGTTCCAGTCTTGTGTGTTCCAACGGTTTATTAGGTAGGCCTATCTAATAAATTATGTCTTCGTGCGCGTCTATCGCATGATTTTAGACTCGACGATTTCGGTTGAGTGTGCGGGGATTTTTTCAGTTGCAATTGGTTTGCACTTTTTTAAAAGTGGTGGGGACAAAATTCGTATTTTAAATAGTGGGAGACATGTCACCCCCGTCCCCCCCGTAATCGACGCCTATGCAAACCATCGTAAATTTCTTTGGAGCGTTTCCACAAACACCTCTTAACATGAACGCGTGTGCACTGCTCTAACGTCGTTCGTAGGATTACAATCCTACGAACGACGTCTGTCCACTGACACAGTGCTGAAATGGGCTCTGTAAGGGGGGAGACGCAGGAATGTCACAGGAAAATGGGGTTAAAAAGAGTTCAAATATCTCCCCATCAAGGCCAACAGCAGAGTAGCCTACGAAAAGAATAGACTGCAATAATATTAATGCTAAAGATATTTAAACACAATTGATTAGGCCTAGGCCGACACATACTATATCAGTCCTAATCCTGAACGCACTGTGCATACATTTTTTCACTGCATTTTCCCCCCTGAAATAATTCCATATTACAAAAATCAAAAATAGCTTGTGTGACAACAGAACTACCTTTATCTTAATGCGCTGATTTCTGAAAAATGCTTTGCGCTAGCCTTGCTATTACCAGAGCAATGCTGTGTTCCAATATCCATACTTCCATGAGTACACTGCAGGCTATGTGACAAATGCTTCGGCTTTAGCTCAGCCTGGCTCCACACTCTTCCGCTACGTAGCTAAGATGGCTGCCATTGAGTACGAAAAGTGTACATCGATCCATAGTACACCATCCGGGTCTTTTCATTAAACTTATTTTCCCCCAATCTTAATTGTAACGCTCTACGTACTCAAATCAAGTAAAGTAAGTCCGGATAGTATGGATATTTGAACACAGCACAAGCCAATCGTAGATTCTAAGGGAACATGTGCACACATCAAGTGTAAATGTACACACATCAAGGGTAAATGTACACACAGCTCTGAGAATGCATCACACAAGTGGTATAGAAAGTGAGTGAATAGAAACAATGACCTGATGAAATGTGCAAACGTCACCAATAAATGCTTTGATCAACTCTGGAATGGTTCAACAGGTCCAAGCATCCCAGGAGTGATGGATTTCATGCACATCCGACGTTCCATCATGTAAACACATGGATTTCATCATCTATTGTCTGTTTGATGAGTGTGTGTAGTACCTTAGTGTCTGTGTGAGTGTGTGTGGTACCTTGGTGTTTGTGTGATGAGTTGGTGTAGTACCTTGGTGCCTGTGTGATGAGCGTGTGTGGTACCTTGGTGTCTGTGTGATGAGTGTGTGTGGTAGCTTGGTGTCTGTGGGATGAGTGTGTACCTTGGTGTCGGTCAGGCCCAGCCGGCTGGTCTTGCTGCTGTCCGTGGTGAGCTCCTGCTCTATGGAGCACAGGTCGGCCATCAGAGAGTCCAGGTCCACGCCCTCCCTCTGGTTCAGAGCCTCTGCAGTGGATATATTAGACATATTTTATGTAACTTTACACATATATAAGGCCTTTTATAAGAATTAGACGATGCCTTTTATAGGCATAATTAACAATCGTCAAATAATATGTAGTTCCCATAATCATTCATTCAACTAAATTCATAGTTTCCTTTGATGTGGTTCACATCACATCAGCAGCAGGTCAGGTCAGGTCATCACTTTATTTAAAGGTCCCATGACCTGAAAATGTCACTTTATGAGGTTTTCTAACGTAAATATGAGTTCCCCTAGCCTGCCTATGGTCCCCCAATGGCTAAAACTTGCGTTTGGTGTAAAACGAGCACTAGCTGTTCTGCTCGCCTTTGAAAAAACGGAGGCTCAAGTGCGCTGATTTGGAATGTCTGCATTCATGACGTCATCAGGAATCTCAGCTCCTCCCCTTACTCTGACTGGCCCGCCCAGAGACGTTGGCCCGCCAATGAGACTCGACCGTGCGAGCGCCACGTGTGTGTGTGTGTGTGTGTGTGTGTGTGCGTGTGTGTGTGTGTGTGTGTGTGTGTGTGTGTGTGTGTGTGTGTGTGTGTGTGTGTGTGTGTGTGTGTGTGTGTGTGTGTGTGTGTGTGTGTGTGTGTGTGTGTGTGTGAATACACACACTGTAACGCAAGTGTTTCTTGTCGGTTCTTTGACGTGTCTTGTATTTCCACAACGAGACTGTTGTGGGGGTTATCTGAGCCATGGTTGAGAAGGAATTGGGGGAAAGGAACTTTGGCTTTGACTGGCTGAAGTACATGAACTGCGACATGCCGCCGGTTGCCGCGAGGCACCATCGCCCGGCAGCGGGCAACCGGCAGCAGGCAGCCGGCAGCAGGCAGCGCCCGGTTCAGTCGACTTCAGGTTGATGTGAAAGTGGAAGAACCAGAGACGACGCAGAACCCGACAAAGTAGTTTGTGATTCATAACATCGTCTGGAGGTGCACACAGCTTTTGGCCGTGATAATATGTATTAAATTATATAGATTTCTATGTATTATATGATATTATTTAGATATAGAGCTCCAGGACTGTAACGCAAGTGTTGTACACTTCCTTATTATTTGGATAACCGTTCTGCTTTTGGCGTTATGGCGCATAACACGTCGGACTCTCGTCTCTGGTATTTCTACAACGAGACTCGTATTGGGGGTTATCTCAGCCATGGTTGAGAAGGAATTGGGGGAAAGGAACTCTGGCTTTGACTGGCTGATGTACATGAACTGCGTCATGCCGCCGGTTGCCGCGAGGCACCATCGCCCGGCCACGACTTCAGGTTGATGTGAAAGTGGAAGAACCAGAGACGTCGCAGAACCCGACAAAGTCGTTTGTGATTCATTATATCGTCTGGAGGCGCACACAGCTTTTGGCCATGATAATATGTATTATATGATATAGATTTCTATGTATTATATGATATTATTTAGATATAGAGCTCCAGGACTGTAACGACTGCGGTCAAGTGAGCAGCCATTCGTCCATCCGCGGTTAAGCCAGCCGTCACACAAAATCTTTGTGCGCCTCTACTCTAAACAGCCTTTGTGTGGTATCTCGCAACGTTCTCAAAATAAAAGCCTTCACCTACGGTTGTGTGTTTGTGTGGATCGCTGCAAACGCTATCGGCGTGAAAACGTCCACTACAAAAAAGGGTTTTCAAAGGACCAAGCATGCACGTGAGGTTTTCAAAGGACATTTTCCCCGAAACTATACAGTGAAATCATGTGGTTCCTTGTGCACAAGTAGTCGGGACAACAGTTAGTATATTCATATCATTCAGTCCCGGAACTTATGTATATTTTTGTCTATAGCTCACTTCAAAATGCTAAGAAAATGCAGTTTGCAAAGGCCAAAATGTGCATAGGTGAGGTTTTCTAAGGACATTTATTCAAAATCTATACGCTAGCGTTCTCAAAATCTGTACAGTAAAATCACATGGTTCCGTGTGTACAGGTAGTCAGCACAAGGGTGAATATGGTCAAAGGACATTTTCTAAAAATCGTGTGTACAGGTAGTCAGCACAAGGGTGAATATGGTCAAAGGACATTTTCTAAAAATCTATACAGTAAAATCACATGGTTACGTGTGTACAAGTAGTCAGTATAACACTTACTATGGTCCTGTCAGTCAGTGTCGGAACTTATCTATTATTTTGTCTATAGCTCCCTTCAAAGTGCCAACATAATGCAATTTGCATAGGCCAAAATATGCATAGGTGAGGTTTTCAAAGGACATTTTCTCGAAATCTATACAGTAAAATCACATGGTTACGTGTGTACAAGTAGTCAGTATAACACTTACTATGGTCATGTCAGTCCGTGCCGGAACTTATCTATTATTTTGTCTATAGCCCACTTTAAAGTGCTAAGAAAATGCAATTGGCAAAGGCCAAAATATGCATCGGTGAGGTTTTGAAAGGACATTTTCTAGAAATCTATACAGTAAAATCTAGAGCTGTCAAGCGATTAAAATATTTAATCGTGATTAATCGCATTAATGTCATAGTAATGTCAATTAATCGCGATTAATCGCAAATTATTTTTCTATGCTAAATATCCCTTGATTTTTTTGTCCCATAATTCTTCTCATTTTAATTCTCTTATCAACATGGTGAAGTGCATCGGCTTGCCTTGTGCAAATGATTTTTTATTGATAACAACATTGGCATATACACTGATCAAAACAGGACGATACAAAAAAAGAGCCTATAGTGCAATTAAACGACTGCTTTGAACAAATGTCATTTGAACATAGCAGTCAGGCTACTGCTTCTTTGTTTTGAGCCAAAGAAAAAAACTTTTTTTTTTTATAAAATAATTGCGTTAATCGCGCGATAAAAAAATTAACGCCGTTAAATTTGGTTTGCGTTAACGTCGTTAATAACACGTTTAACTGACAGCTCTAGCAAAATCACATGGTTACGTGTGTACAAGTAGTCAGTATAACACTTAGTATGGTCATGTCAGTCCGTCCCGGAACTTATCTATTATTCTGTCTATAGCTCACTTCAAAGTGCTAAAATAATGCATTTCTAACAGACAAAATATGCATGAGGTTTTCAAAGGTCATTTTCTCCAAAACGATACAGTAAAATCACATGGTTCCTTGTATACTAATAGTCAGTACAACACTCAGTATGGTTATAGCACTCACTGCAAGAACTCGTCTACACTTGACTTCAACTTATAACCACAATGCAATATCTGCACACTCTGCAATGCAAACTCTTTGTATGTGTTTATCCTCAACAGCCATAATTCTTACAAAAACTATAAATGCCTTGTCTGAGCTCTTGATGGCCTATTTTGGCCAATGCAAATTGCATTATGTTGGCACTTTGAAGTGAGCTATAGACAAAATAATAGATAAGTTCCGGCACTGACTGACATGACCATAGTAAGTGTTATACTAACTACCTGTGCACACGTAACCATGTGATGTTACTGTATAGATTTCGAGAAAATGTCCTTTGAAAACCTCACCTATGCATATTTTGGCCTATGCCAATTGCATTTTCTTAGCACTTTGAAGTGGGCTATAGACAAAATAATAGATAAGTTCCGGCACGGACTGATATGACCATACTAAGTGTTATACTCACTACTTGTACACAAGTAACCATGTGATGTTACGGTATAGATTTCGAGAAAATGTCCTTTGAAAACCTCACCTATGCATATTTTGGCCTATGCAAATTGCATTATGTTGGCACTTTGAAGGGAGCTATAGACAAAATAATAGATAAGTTCTGGCACTGACTGACATAACCATAGTAAGTGTTATACTGACTACTTGTACACACGTAACCATGTGATTTTACCGTATAGATTTTGAGAAAATGTCCTTTGAAAACCTCACATATGCATATTTTGGCCTATGCAAATTGCATTATGTTGGCACTTTGAAGTGAGCTATAGACAATATAATAGATAAGTTCCGGCACGGACTGAAATGACCATACTAAGTGTTATACCGACTACTTGTACACAAGTAACCATGTGATTTTACTGTATAGATTTTGAGAAAATGTCCTTTGAAAACCTCACATATGCATATTTTGGCCTATGCAAATTGCATTATGTTGGCACTTTGAAGTGAGCTATAGACAAAATAATAGATAAGTTCCGGCACTGACTGATATGACTATACTAACTGTTGCCCCGACTGCTTGTACACACGGAACCATGTGATTTTACGGTACAGATTTTGAGAACATAACCATAACCTTTGAAAACCTCACGTGCATGCTTGGTCTTTTGAAAACCCTTGTTTGTTGTGGACGTTTTCACGCCGATCTGGTAGCGTTCGCAGCGATCCACACAAACGCACAACCGTAGGTGAAGGCTTTTACTTTGAAAACGTTGCGAGATACCACACAAAGGCTGTTCAGAGTAGAGGCTCACGAAGACTTTGTGTGACGGCTGGCTTAACTGCGGATGGACGAATGACGGCTCACTTGACCGCAGTCTGTAACGCAAGTGTTGTACACTTCCTTGTTATTTGGATAACCGTTCTGTCGGACTCTCGTCTCTGGTATTTCTACAACGAGACTCGTATTGGGGGTTATCTCAGCCAAGGTTGAGAATGAATTGGGGGGAAGGAACTTTGGATTTGACTCCCTCAAGAACATGAACCACGACATGGAGGAGAAAGGGATTGTTGGCGGCGCATGTCTCCAGCTTGAGACCCGCTGAGGGACCACCGCCGGAGGCGGAGGTGCCTAAGCGCTGCCCGGCAACGATCCCTTTCTCCTCCTTGTCGCGGTTCAGTCTACTTCACGTTGATGAGGACGTTGAAGAACCAGGAACGTCGGAGAACCCAACGCGGTCGTTTGAGATTCATAATATCGGCTCACACAGCTTTTGGCCGTTAGAATATATATTATATGATATAGATATCTATGTAGGCTATATGATAATATTTAGATATAGAGCTCCAGGACTCCCGTGTGTTCTATAATATTTACAGAACACGGCTAAAGGCTGTGTGCGCCTCGCCATTGCGATACATCCACTGTAAACAGAGCGCATGGTACCGTGGCTGCAAGCTGCTCAGGGCCACACCCCCACCCTCCTCCTTGACCCGCCTCGCTCCTCCTCATTTGCATTATAGCTACAGACACCAAAACAGCGCATTTGGGGGAAGCTCAATGTGCGACTGGCTCGGAGTGGCTGTAACTCTGCACCACGGCTGAATTTCGGGAACGTCTTTGAATACTGTGTTAGTTGCCCACTAATACCTATATTAAAGAATACATAAAATAGCATGTCATGGGACCTTTAACACCACATCCACATCTCCTCACACCTATACAGGTACACAGTAGATCTAGATGGATACACAGTATCTAGAGAGCTCTAAGTCCTACCGTTGATGTTGTAGACGGAGAAGCGGTAGGACAGGTTGGCCATGTTGCTCTCCTGTCTGAGAGGAGCCTTCTGCTGGCCTGGACGATCAGGGCGGCCATCATCCAGACTCTAGAGAGAGAGTGAGAGTGAGAGTGAGAGAGAGAGAGAGAGAGAGAGAATCGAAACCCGGTTCTATCAAGGACCCGGTTCCACTTTTTTCAAAACCCGAAAACCATTAACGTTTGGGCTGGTCGATACCTATCGAGTCCCGTAGTTCATTTATTTATTTTTTTGTCCCATAGGTACTGTAACGTAATGTTGTGTCCCTCGAGTCGCGTCGCGGCATTTAAATCAATAAATCCTATCACTGCAGTGATGTTGATAGGTTTTCAATGTAGTGAGTCCCCGGGACCCACAGGTGGCGAGTTGGGTGGGTCCCTGAGAAATTCAATGGGTCCCGAGTCGACTCCCCAGTTTAAAAAATGTGTTTCTTTTTTATTATTATTCTATTTCTTAAATTAAATTAATAGTGTTAAACTCCTTGATGGTGGTATGATATGGTTAGAGCTGGAGTACTCAACCGTTCATGTTTAACACTAGAAACGCCGGGCCATTTTTACTTACTCCTAGCGCCGCAAGAGGGGTCAAATGACCCCTAAGTCATTTTAATAAGAGGCTGTGCATTTGCACATAATGATCACTAGGTGGCGCCAATGAGCTATTACCGCGCGAGCGCCAAATTTGTGTGTGTGTGTGTGTGTGTCACAAGCCTAGTCCTCACGATTTTGTCATAAATGTACATATATTCAATCAGAAGGATTGCAAAAAAATCCTGTTTGATTTGCTCATTCGACACGAATGAGCACAGCATCGAGCAGTGGAAACGTGGGTTTATTTACTATGAAGTTCGTATTTTTAATTGTTGAAATGAAATCAGCGGTGACGAGCTAGTTGTTTTGGTAGCGGCTAAATTAGCATGTCGCGATACTTTGTACAGGGGATCACGTCTGCGCCAAGTAGATGCGCAGAGGGTTGAAACAGCGCTTGTCCGATCTGCTCACAAGAAGGTTTCTTTGGCCAGTTATTGTGATTAAACACGAGTTGTTTAATGTTCACAATGTATCGTTTTACATGGGGAAAATGAGATGCGTCCCCGGGACGCATGGATAGTGAGTTTAGTGCGTCCTTTCAGATTTTAATGCGTCAGGGACGCAGGACGCGTACCTAGCAACATCACTGCACTGCAGCGTGTCCACCAATGTTTTTGAATGGAATTTTAGGCAAACAGGTATTACAAGTAAAACAAGTGATGTCTGGCAGTTAACTTTTCTTGCGAGGATGGCTGAACGGGCGAAAAGGGCGAAAATCATTTATTGTAAAGGGGGGAACACAACCTCAATGGCCAATTACATTGGCATTGTGCATCAAATAAAGACCAAATGTCTTTTCAACTCGACTGTCTTTGAGTTGAAAAGACTGTCTCCTCCTTCTCCTGTCGCACCACAGACGGGCCCGTCTTAATCATCCACTCAAACTACGCGGTAATCGCACACACAGACATTGTCGCTAGTCCCGTCGGTGTTGTAATCAGCAGCATACAAGCTAGTTATCTTAAAAAGTAAATCAAGTTTCAGATGTGCTGCATGATGATGTGTTGAGGTTGGCTCAGTAAAACGACTGTTTTACTGATAACCTTGTTTTAATTTTTAACAAGGTTATCATGATAAGGTCAAATCTAACATAAAGAAAAGATAAATTTAGTTTTTGGTGAGAAACATGAGTAATACTGTATTATTCATGTTTCTGTATTACTAATACAGTTGTAAAGTGCTTTAATAATTTTAGTTTATATAACAAAAACTACTGATATCAATATTTATTAAGAATTACATATTTCATTTAAAATGCAATTATTTATTTCCTAAATATTTTCCTCATCACTAAAAACGCTTCCTATTTCCACCAATTAATAGAAAAGTATCGATAGTGGTATTGATAAAGACTCGGAATGTTAAGGAGTATCGAAAATGGTATCGATATCAATAAATATTAATGATCCCTATCCCTAAGTGTGTGTGTGTGTGTGTGTGTGTGTGTGTGTGTGTGTGTGTGTGTGTGTGTGTGTGTGTGTGTGTGTGTGTGTGTGTGTGTGTGTGTGTGTGTGTGTGTGTGTGTGTGTGTGTGTGTACCTTGGTGAGTTTCTCCAGCTCCCCTAGCCATGCTCCAAACATTTGGTCTAGATCCTGGTCCTCCTCATCGCTGTCCGCCTCCTCACCCGCATGTTCCACCTCCTCATCTGATACCTGCTCCATCTGAGTTAGAGAAGAAGAGGAGAGAGGGGGAGGAGACAAGAGGAGGTCAGAGGAGTAGAGGGGAGGAGAGGAGAGGGGGAGAGGAGGAGAGAGGGGGAGAGGAGGAAGAGAGAGGATGAGGAAAGCAGAGGTCAAGAGAAAGAAGAGAGGGGGAGAGATTTAGGCCCAATCTCAATTCTCTTTTTTAGCCCTACCCCTCGTTATTGAGTGGCCCTAGTTTTTGGGTGGCTTGGACTTGCCCCCTGAAACAGAGGGCCAAGTGGAATTCTTCCCCTACGAAATGGGACAACTCTTCAAGTCCATCTTGTCTCGTTTGTAGACTTCGACAGAGTTTAAGTAAATAGAAGCGACAAGTTTGTTGGCAGTTGTTTTGAGTTTCCCAATACCGGCTTCAGCTGTGGTGATTTTTTCTTGCGTGGGTTTCAAACATTATTTCCGGTCGTCAGCGAATCTGAGAAATGTGGAAAAAATACCGTATTCAACGTCTGGGAATGCTGGTGGATCCGTTTGAGGTATGTTGAATATACTGAAAAACGTGTTGTTGTAGTTAGCTTAGCTACACAGAATGCTAGTATGATAGCATGTCAGTATTGCTAGTATTAACTAATGTTAATGTTGTTAGATCAACCCCTTTGTGACACCTAATGTAAAATAAACAGTTTACCTTGATTTGTGTTTCTATCCGTGTTCAGGTCTGATAGGATACCATACACATGCATTGTTTGTTACTGGTTTCATGTAGTAAAAGTCCTTCCAATTCAGACTTAATGATGTGATTTTATTTCCTTCCTACTGCAAGTTAAATGTAAAGGTGCCCATCCTGCGTTTGTTGTTCAACGTAGAGGATTTTCCAGCTGAATTTAAGAAACAGGAATATGTAGGCATCAAACTTGCATCTGTGTCAATGATAGCATCGCCACGTCATGGCCACAGGCTGATAACACCCAAGAGGATGGCGCCCCAGCCCCCCGCCCTGTACTGATAGTAGTCCTGAGTATTACTGAGACAAAATAGGGTTCAGCCGTAGACAAAGTATAAAGGACGTTTCGCATAATCTGCTGAACCCAAGGTTGCCTATGTCAAAACATGGCAACTTTTGCATTCCTGCTGTAACCACTAAGAGAGTAAACAAAGGGAAACTTAGACACACTGCTAACCTCACAAATCTCATACATATTTCCTCCAAACCAAAAACAACCTTAAAGCCTATCAACAACACCATCAGGATGGGTCTACTTAATGTTAGGTCTCTTAATAACAAATCATTTTTAGTTAATGATTTTATTACCACCTCTAAACTGGATTTTATGTTTTTAACTGAAACATGGCTGGAACAAAATAACAGTGCAACCGTTCTGATAGAGACAGCTCCTCCCAACTATAACTTTTTTGATGCATGTAGATCTGGAAAAAGAGGTGGAGGGGTCGCTGTTATATTTAAAAATGATTTTCAGGGGAAACAGATGTTATTTGGTGATTTTCCATCATTCGAATACCTTTGTGCTGTATTGAAATGCTCCCCCAGAGTTCTCCTATTAATTATTTACAGGCCACCCACATACTCTGCAAATTTTTTCGATGAATTCACAGAATTATTGTCTAGCATCTCCACAGACTTTGACTGTCTAGTTATAACTGGTGACTTCAATTTTCATACTGATGATTTGAATGACAAGTGTGCAAAAAAACTTTTTACCATTTTGGACACATTTGAACTGTCCCAACATGTGAAAGAGACTACTCATTGTAAGGGCCACACTCTAGACCTGGTTATCACAAAGGGCCTCAATGTTTCTGATCTCTCTGTGACTGATCCTTCCTTGTCTGACCACTTTTGTGTTTTCTTTAATATATCTTTTATTCCCAACATACAGACAAAATCAAATACTGTCAAAAAACGGTATATCAATGAAGAATCGTATGTACTTTTTAGAAAGGCCATCTCCTTACTACCACCTCTCAACCCATGTTCTGCTGATGATCTTGTAGAAAACTTTAATTTGAAAATTTTGAAAGTCATGGATGTCATTGCACCTTACAAGGTTAAAACGATTTCTGGAAAGCAAAAGGCACCCTGGAGAAAAGCTGCTTCTGTAACAGCACAGAAAAAAGAATGCAGGAAGGTTGAACGCATCTGGCGTAAAACAAAACTTCATATTCACCATGATATCTACAAAGAGAGCCTCCGTGCCTACAATTCAGACTTAAAAAGTGCTAGAGAAACATTTTTCTCCAATATCATTAAATCCAATAATAATAATGCAAAAACCCTATTTGCAACTGTTGACAGACTGACCAACCCCCCAACACAAATTCCACCTGATCTCCATTCCACGCAGAAATGCAATGAGTTTGCAGCTTTTTATACTGATAAAATTGAAGGCATCAGACGCGCCATCAATATCTCCACTTCAAACAAAAATGTTGGACTACCACCCTGTTCAGGCAAAAGTAACATGGCAGGGATGGCATGCTTTAATGTTATTGACTCTAAAACTCTTGTGGAAACTGTTACACAACTAAAGCCATCCACCTGTTGCCTTGATTCTTTACCTACCAACCTCTTTAAGAATGTTTTTGACTGCCTAGCAATAGACATATTGCAGATAGTTAACAACTCTCTCCAGTCAGGCAACTTCCCAAAAGCCCTGAAAACTGCAGTTATTAAACCCCTTTTAAAAAAGCGGAGCCTAGATACCTCTATTATTAACAACTACAGACCAATATCAAATCTGCCCTTCATAAGTAAAATCATTGAGAAAGTTGTCCTCCAGCAACTTAATCACTTCCTGGCATCAACTGGTTGTTATGACACCTTCCAATCAGGATTTCGACCCCTGCACAGCACTGAGACCGCCCTCATTAAAGTTGTAAACGACATCCGTCTTAACACAGACTCTGGCAAAACCTCAATACTAATGCTTCTAGACCTCAGTGCTGCATTCGACACTGTAGACCATACAATACTTTTGGACAGGTTAGAAAACTGGGTGGGGCTTTCAGGCACAGTCTTAAATTGGTTCAGATCCTACCTACAAAATAGGAACTACTTTGTTTCCATCGGCGACTTTGTATCAGAATCAACCAACGTGATGTGTGGAGTCCCACAAGGTTCGATCTTAGGACCCTCTTTATTCAACATCTACATGCTCCCACTAGGGCAAATCATGCATAATAACAATATTGACCATCATTGCTATGCTGATGACACGCAAATCTATGTATCGCTATCACCAAATGACTATCGGCCCATAGATCTGCTGTGCCAGTGCATTGAGCAAGTGAAAGACTGGATGTGCCGAAATTTCCTTCAGCTAAATGAGGATAAAACAGAGATAATTGTATTTGGTGCTAAAACGGAAAGGCTTAAAGTAACCCAACACCTTCACTCTCTGTCCCTGAAAACCTCAATCAAAGCCAGAAACCTAGGGGTTATCATGGATTCTGATTTACATTTCGAAAGTCACATCAAATCAGTTACAAAATCTGCATATTATCACCTTAAAAATGTAGCAAGACTTAGAGGGCTCATGTCCACCGAAGACTTACAAAAACTTGTACATGCCTTTATCATTAGTAAGCTTGATTACTGCAATGGTCTCCTTACAGGTCTCCCAAAACAAACTCTAAGGAAGCTTCAGCTTGTTCAGAATGCTGCTGCTAGAGTTTTAACAAAGACCAAAAAATTTGAACATATTACACCAATTCTTAAATCGTTACATTGGCTTCCTGTAGGTCAGAGAATTGATTTCAAAATCATGTTGCTAACCTATAAATCCCTACATGGTTTAGGCCCAAAATATTTAACTGATATGCTTCCACTACATAAGCCTTCTAGAGCACTAAGATCTTCTGAGACCAATCTGTTAATTATCCCCAGAGTAAACACGAAACATGGGAAAGCAGGATTTAGTTACTATGCAACAAATAGCTGGAATAAACTCCCTGAGGATTTAAGACTTGCCCCAACTCTGAGCACCTTCAAAACAAGATTGAAGACTTTTATGTTTGCTTTAGCTTTCTGCTAAATCTTAAATACTTTACCTTTATTTTACTAAAATGCCTTTTTAACTTTCCCTTTATTTTCTACTTTTACCAGAAAAATACATGATCTGATACCAGAGAGAAAGGTTGCTGGGCTAGAGTCCTAGAAGCTGGGTTAGAGTCCTAGAATATTGTCCTTTAGGTCGGGTTGTAGTCCCGACTTGGGTTCCAAAGAGACTGTTGATCTGATCTTAAATAACTTTCAATTTAATTTTCTCACTTTCTTAAATCAATTTTACTTACAATTAAATTTTCTATTTTTACCAGAAAGATACATGATCTGATACCAGAGAGAAAGGATAAGGGTTACTAGAATCCGGGTTGGAGTCCCAGAGAAAGTACCAAGTTCCTTTTAGGTCGGGTTGGAGTCCAGACGCGGATACCAGAGAGACTGTTGAACTGATCTTAAATACATTGCACTTTCTATTTTACTCATTTCTTTGCATATGTTTTCTTTTACTTATCTATTATTTTATTTTATTGCATAACAATGTTTATATGTGAAGCACTTTGAGTCTGCCTTGTGTATGAAAAGTGCTATATAAATAAAGTTGCCTTGCCTTGCCTAAAACTAAAGATCAGACACAATCACTGACTGGAGATTATGCAAGTAAAAAGTATATTTCTCGCTAGAAATGTTATTAGAAACACGTTTATCGGTGAATCGGTCCTAAAATATTGCATTTCCCATTCAGATAATAAAGATTAATAAAGATCATACACATTCACTGACTGAAGATTATGTAAGGAAAATTTACATTTCTCGCTAGAAATGTCATTAGAAACGCGTTTAATGGTGTATCTGTCCTAAAATATTGCATTTCCCATTCAGATAATAAAGATTAATATAGGCTACGTAACAATTTCACCAAATGCTAGGAGAACGTATGGCCCCCTGTTGGTGCTATTCCCCCATTCATTTCGAATGGAGAAGAAAACGTTTTCGGGGTCAGGCTTTGCTCCAAGGCAGAGGGGAATGTAAAATGAAAAAATATATATATTGTGGCGACCACGGCTGTGGACGCTGTGTTCCGGAGCCGTGGGGGATTCTGGGAATTGGGGTTGTCAGTTGACAAAAGGGGCTTTTGTTAACTTGTTTTGTTGTTAGGATTAAGTGGGTTTAATGGGTTCGGGATGTTATGTGGTTGTGTGTTGTTCTATTAACATGTTCATTGTTCGTGTGTTCATTGTTGTCGACACCGTCACCGAGAGTGACGTGACCATCGTTTCGTGCAGGTGTTCCGTGTTGAAGTATCGTTCAATAAAAACCAACTCTCGTTGTCGAGCGTGTCCCCCCCCTCAACAAACGTGTTCCCCCCCCCTCGACAAACGTGTTCCCCCCCCCTGCAAATGTGTCCGTCCCCCCCCACCTCAACAAACGTGTCTCCGCCCCCCCCCCCCCTCAACTAACGTGTTCCCCCCCCCCCTCAACAAACGTGTCTCTCCCCCCCCCCTCCCCGGTCAACAACAGTCTACCTCCCCCCCCCCCCTCAACAATCGTGTCCACAATTTGCCGCTAAACCCGTGAAACCCAAACCCCTAAACCCGCCTCCACAGCGGCACGCGTGGATACTGTAGGTATAACACGCTATTTTACGTTGAAATGCTACGTATCCAGTGTTCATGGAAACGTACACCGTCAACGTTTTTTCTTGGCGACTGGGTTGCGCTAAGGCCAAACGTTCTTGAGCAGGGGCCAGTCGATGACTGGGCTCTCTCAGAACGGGGTGTACAATAACCAGTCAGGACTCTTTCTCTTTCATGCACGTGAGTGGTCTTCTTTCCAGTGTTCACCTCCAATGCGAAGTCCTCTTGTTCTAAGTATCGTCAAATCTTCCTCCGTATCTTCTATTTCTTCCGGGATATCCTTTCCTTCATTTCTCTTCAAGTCTCTATGTTCACTCTTCAAGTCTATGTTCGCTCTTCAAATCTCTATGTTCACTCTTCAAGTCTATTTGTTCGAGCTTCAAGTCTATTTGTTCACTTTTCAAGTCTATTCCCTCCTGTTCCCTCTCTCGGTCTCTCTCACTTACACGTCAAGCCGAGAACGACTTCTCCCGCGCCCGCCGATTCTGTCTCGCTGCGATAACGTTACTGCCTGTCGCATGTTTTGCCCTTTAAGGGAGCGTCAACAAAACACGGTCTCTAGTGAACAGTTTCAGTTAGGGGCCGTCGGGAATATATACTTGGAAAGATATATAGATTATAGATATACACCATACACACTATATTATATATATTATTATAATATATATATTCATATATATTTATCTATACACATATTACTAGATAGATACTAGATACCGCATGGGCTACATAAGCATAATTCTAGAACTGTACACAACAGGACAGATAACTCTATATTGAGGCATCTGATAAAAATTTGGTATACGGTTCACAAAAGTTTTGGATTGAAGGTGGGACTATCACCTAAAACACCTTTAAAGCAAAATGAACTCATACCCATGACTCGTGATAATAAGATTCTGGGCATATGGCATCATAAGGGAATCCAATACTTTTCATGTGATTTGAGCACCTGAAGAGGAAATATAACTTGCCCAATCAAACTTTTTACCGTTATCTCCAACTAAGATCCTTTCTGAGAGCTAATTTGGGTCCTGAATTGACCCTCCCTGTCATGAATGATGTTGAAAGATTTCTTTATGATGGGAACACGCATACATTTATTTCTAAAATATATCGCCTGTTATTGAATGATGGCCCAAAGCCATTCATTCCAGCATAAGTCTAGAATGAAATGGGAGTCAGATCTCAATGTTACAATTGATGAACATTTTTTGACGGGATTCTGCCAAAACAGCTTGTCAACTAGGGCTGCAACTAACGATTATTTTAATAATAGATTAATCGGTCGATTATTTTTTCGATGAATCTGATAAAAAAAGAAACATTTGTAATTGCCGCATCTTTGTTCAAAAACCGAACATTGCTTCAAATTCGCGGTGCAGACTGAAGTGTAAAAATATCAGGTTATGCTCCAACGTCCCGGAACTATTAAAAGTAATATTAAATGATAAAAAAATAAAAAACATAACTGGGATAACACAAAAAAAAACATACTGTGGAAATTTCAATAAGTGAGAGATAGAATTTCACACGTTGAGCACACAGTTGTGTGACTCGTTTATTTAGTAAGAGAGAAAACAGGAAATCAAAACGTGCTGCAAGTAAACAAATCCCGCATGGGCTCTGACGTCATGAGACGCCGTAATCCTTAAAGGGACAGCGATCCCTGAACCACCAAGACAGTAAACGACATGCCTAACACAGTGGAAAGAACAACACATAACAAAATACTGTAGGTGAATTATGTAACACTCACTACACACGTCCCCCCAGAATTCACCATCAGAAGATAACAAGAACAAAACAGTTATCGCGGTTCGGGCGTATTAACCGGCCACAACGGCTGCGTCGTACAGGGGGTCGAGGAGCCACGGCTGCGGCAGGCGTCCCGCCATGACACGGGTATGGGGCATGGAGTGTGGGAGTTCCGGTAGGGAGGGGAGCAGGGGCCAGGCCCGGCAGGGGCAGAGCTGGAGGTCGTCCGCGCCGCGGGGGCTGAGCCAAGTCAATGGGCCTGGCCAGGTCCAAGTGAGCTGGCTTGAGGCGGTCAATGGAGAGTCACTCCGGCCTGCCACCCATGTCCACCACAAATTGTTTGTCCCCCGTCTCCAAAACCAGGAACGGGCCCTCGTAGGGCGGGCGTAGCGGTCCCCTGTGGGCGTCGTGGCGAATGAAAACGTAGGCAGCCGTCCGAAGCCCAGCGGGGATGTGCGACTGAGGGAGGCCGTGACGGGAAGTGGGGACAGGTGCGAAAAGCCTCGCATTGTCCAGTAGCGTGGACCGCTGGAGGGTGGCAGACCAAGGAATGGTGGTGCCAGGGACGAAATCCCCTGGAACCCGCAGCGGCTGGCCATAAACAAGCTCTGCGGAGGAGGACTGTAGGTCTTCCTTTGGTGCAGTCCTGATGCCAAGCAGTACCCACGGGAGCTTGTCGACCAGTTGCTGTCTTTGAGGCTGGCACGAAGAGCAGCCTTCATCGACCTATGAAATCGCTCACAGAGTCCGTTAGCCTGTGGGTGATATGTGGTAGTGTGGTGGAGTTTCACTCCGAGGCTCTGTGCGACAGCGCTCCACAGCTCAGACGTAAACTGCGCGCCCCGGTCGGAGGATATGTCGGAAGGAGTGCCGAAACGGGCAACGCAGGTGCTGATAAATGCCTGTGTCATTTCGACAGATGCTAGCGACGTCAGTGGCACAGCCTCAGGCCAACAGGTGGTCCTGTCAACCATGGTCAACAGGTAGGTGAAACCGTGAGAGGAGGGCAGAGGGCCGACCAGATCCACGTTGACATGGTCAAACCGTCTCTCCGGCACTGGGAACAACTCCAACGGGGCTTTAGTGTAGCGGTGCACTTTGGCCCGCTGGCACTCCAGACAGGTGTTAGCCCAGTCCCTAACATCCTTCTTGAGGCTGTGCCAAACAAACTTAGCGGCCACCAATCTCTGTGACGCTTTCGAATCTGGGTGGGAGAGACCATGGATGGCATCAAAAACTTGTCATGTCCACCGCGTTGGAATGATTGACCGAGGACTGCCTGTGGAGACGTCACACAGGAGCGTGGTGCCGGCATCGCTAAAAACCACATCCTCTATTTTCAGCCCTGTAGTCGAGGTCCTCAGGAGTTGCACGTCTGGGTCTGTGGTCTGGTCCGCTACAATGCGGTTGTAATCCAAGCCAAGATGGACTGCTCCTACCACAGCCCGTGACAGGCAGTCCGCCACCTGGTTGTCCTTACCGGCAACGTGCTGTAAATCCGTGGTGAACTCGGAAATGTAGGACAGATGACGTTGCTGGCGGGCGGACCACGGCTCAGCCACCTTGGCCATGGCGAAAGTCAGCGGCTTGTGGGCGACAAAAGCGGTGAAGTGCCGACCTTCCAACAGGGAACGAAAGTGTCTGATGGCGAGGTAGAGACCAATCAGCTCCCGGTCGAAAGTGCTGTACTTCCGCTCGTTGGGACACAACTGACGGCTGAAGAAGGCAAGTGGCTGCCAGGCCCCGCCCACCCACTGCTCGTAGACGGCACCGACAGCGTAGTCTGAGGCGTCCGAGGTGATGGCGATGGAGGCTGTGGGAGAAGGATGTGCCAGCATGGTGGCGTTCGCCAGGGCCGCCTTAGTGGCAACAAAAGCCTTGTCCCTGCTCTCAGTCCAGTCCACAGCGTGCTTGGGCTGACCTTGCAAGGCCTCATGCAAGGGTTGCATGAGCTGGGCGGCTCGAGGGATGAAACTGTGGTAAAAATTCACCATGCCGAGGAATTCCTGCAGGGACTTGACAGTGAGCGGGCGTGGAAACTGCGCGACCGCCTCCACCTTTGATTGGAGAGGGGCTGCACCGTCCCTAGTGACTCTGTGTCCCAGGAAATCGATGACGGAGAGACCAAACTGGCACTTGGCAGGGTTGACAATTAGCCCATGTTGGCTGAGCCGCTCAAAAAGTGTCCGGAGGTGCGCCAGGTGCTGAGATTTGGACGCGCTCGCCACTAGGATGTCATCCAAGTACACAAAAAGAAAAGGCAGCTCCCGCAAAACAGAGTCCATGAGGCGTTGAAAAGATTGAGCTGCGTTTTTAAGGCCAAACGGCATCCGCAGGAACTCAAACAGACCAAACGGTGTGATCACTGCTGTTTTGGGAACATCCAGTGGGTGTACAGGCACCTGATGATATCCCCGGACAAGGTCCACCTTAGAAAAAATCACCATACGATCCAGGAGTGCTGAAAAATCCTGAATATTCGGCACTGGGTACCGGTCAGGCGTCGTTGCCTCATTTAGCCGCCGGTAGTCGCCACACGGGCGCCAGCCGCCGCCGGGTTTGGGGACGATGTGGAGGGGTGAGGCCCACGGGCTGTCGGCCCAGCGGACTATACCCAGGCGCTCCATGTTTGCAAACTCAGCCTTTGCAACGGCAAGCTTGGTCGGGTCGAGGCGCGGAGCACGGGCGTAGACGGGTGGACCAGTAGTGGCGAGATGGTGCTCCACACCATGCTTCACAGCAGATGCAGAGAAAGTAGGCTGAGTGAGGGCTGGGAAACCGGCAAGCAGACGGTGGAAGTCATCTGAGGCGGGAAGCATGCTAGACAGTCGTATGGAGTCAGCCCCCCTGAGCGTGCACGCATATGAACAAAACGTGACGGCGGCCATCAAATGGCGGTTCTTGACATCCACCAACAGTCCATGCGCACACAAAAAATCAGCGCCGAGGAGGGGAACGGAGACCTTTGCTGTAACAAAGTCCCAGCCAAACCGGTGGCCTCCAAAACACAACTCAATGTACCTCGTTCCATAGGTACGGATGGGGCTACCATTAGCAGCTTCCATCGGTGGGCCGTGGCCGTCGGTCACCATGTCCAAGCAGGAAGCAGGCAGGACGCTCCTCTGTGCTCCCGTGTCACACGGGAACCGCCGTCCGGAGATGCTGTCGCGGATGAAAAGCTCATGGCCACTACCGAGCGCCGGCCCTGGCGTTTCCCAGCCTGCCGTAACTGCATGGCGGAAGGCATTTAAGAGCCTTCGGTCCAAACTTTGCATGATAGAAACAGATGCCGGAAGACCTCTGGGGGTCAGAAGACTGCTGCCGACGAGAAGTGGTGGCAGCGACGAGCGTGGAGTCGTCCAGTGTCACAGGAGCGGAGAAAAAACGCGGCCACACAGTGCCCTTGACCCGCCAGGAAAAATGTATCAGCTTCTTCAGCCAGCCTCCGACAGTCAGTGATCATGGTGTTGGCTAAAGCCACCCTCACTTGGGAAGGCAGTTGACGCAGGAAAAGCTGAACAAAAAGAAAATTGGGTTCGTGCTCACCCATGAGATCCAGCATACGGTCCATGAGCTCAGACGGTTTGCTGTCACCGAGCCCTTGAAGTGAGAAAAGCCTGCTGGCTCTCTCAGTGTCCGACAGTTCAAAGGTCTGGTGGGCTTTTCTCCCTTGCCGGAGGATTTTTAAGGAGGCTCACCACTCTGGATGCTGTTGAATTTCCGAGAGCTGACACAACGTAGTACTGTGTTACACTGACTACAATACAATGTATGACATACATTTATATATATATATATATATTAGGGATGGGCGTGAGGAATCGATTACTCGAGTACTCCTCGTTACAAATGAACTCGGTTCGTGGACAGGCAAACTCGAGTTTGCATATACACACACAAACAAAGTATTCTGAAGCAAATGTATAAATGTTCTGTGCGGCGCCACTAACGCATGCCGTGGGCACAAAGAAAATGAAATGTATCAAATTTCTGTGCGGCGCATTCCGTGCTGTTTGCAGAATTAAAAAATGTAAGAGATGGCGGTTAAAGCAAAGCGCAACGAAGAATTGAAATACTTTAAAGAAATAGGAGATCATAAGGTGAAATGTAAAATATGCCAAGCGAAATCGAGCTACCAGAGTACTACAAGTACTATTCGGCAACATATGCTCCTGAAACACAACGGTGAGTTCTGGAAAGCAGACCCGCAGCAACCAAGTGTGTCGGCTATTTTCACCGCCGCAAGACGCAACTGAAATCCCGGCCGTGTAGAGAAGATCACAACGCTGAGTATTTCCATAGTCCATTTGCTGCCGTTTTATTTGCAGCTTTAAATTATTTGCAATGGTTAGGCTACTTGTTTCGTTTTTGTTTTTTTTAAACTGTTACAGGCCTTGGTTCGACGTGATTTAAATTGTGAGACGCGCATTTCTTTTTTTAAGGAAAATGTGTTTTGAACGTTTGCAAAAATAAATAACGAATACTCTGATAACTCTGACTGTTTTGATGGAGAATAATCTGCAGTCCCACCCACCCAGATAACATCTTTGTTAAATTTGCTGATGACACAACGGTGGTGGGCCTTATAACAGGGGGAAACGAGGCGGCCTACAGAGATGAGGTCCTGAAACTTGGTGAGTGGTGTGTTTCTAACAACTTGACACTGAACATCACCAAGACCAAGGAACTCATCCTGGACTTCCGACGGAACAGAGTCCACATCTCTGCTGATCTCCCCTGGTCGGTCAACACCTCAGCGCTGGTCAAGAAGGCCCAGCAGCGGCTACACTTTCTGAGGGTGCTCAGGAGAGAGCATCTAAACGCACAGCTGCTGGTGACCTTCTACCGTTCCACCATCGAGAGCCTGCTGACCTACGCTGTGTCAGTGTGGCACTCCAGCTGCACGGAGGCCGACAGGAAGAGACTGCAGAGGGTGGCAAACGTTGCTCAAAAAATCATTGGCTGCCCTCTGCCTTCCTTAAGCACCATCTACGGCTCCAGCTGTCTCAGCAGGGCCCGAGGCATCCTGAAGGACACCACCCACCCCGGCTACCATCTCTTCAACCTGTTGCCATCTGGCAGGCGCTTCAGGTCCATATATGCCAGAACAAATAGACTCAGGAACAGCTTCTTTCCTAAAGCTGTCACCATACTGAACTCAGTTGTGCGCTGATGTTTTTTTTTGTCTGTTGGTAGTCTTTACTGTGTATTTAAGTTTTACTGTGTATTTTAATTTTTTATTTATTTATTTATTTATATTATATATTGCTTTTGTAATTATTTTATATTTATATATTCGATTACATGTATGCATGTATGGAGCTGCTCATTGCATTTCGTTGTACTTGTACAATGACAATAAAGCTTTCTATTCTATTGTTTTGATGGAGAACAGTGGCGATTTTAGCCTGAAATTTCTGGTGGGGCAAATTTATATGACGTCATATTACGTCACAAAAATAGAGGTAGCTGATTATTATAACAGTAGGCCTACGTATATAGACCAGTCAGGTATACTATGGGCTGCATTTTGAGTGCCAGCAGGGAGCAGACATCCTATTTCAAATACATTTCACATGCTTTAGCGCTCAGTACGACACAAAGATGTTGCCTATAATAATAATAATAATATTGCAGAGCAGCCGTTCTTTTCGGTGAGGTGGAGAAGAACGTGGCAAATCCAGACAGATCAGCAAAGAACACCTTCAGCTCACTGATCCTGGATGCACATACTTGCTGCAGAGTTAGGTTCAGCTGGTGTGCGTAGCAATGTACAAATATTGCGTTTTTGTAGCTTTCCTTAATAAGTACTTGCACGCCGCCTACACTGCCACGCATAACCGCTGCCCCGTCATAGTGGGTCGAGGACATGTTTCATAGCAGTAGAAAGGCCAATGGCAGTTTTGTCCTTCACTTCAATGAACTCAAGAAACCGCTCTGTGACGCTGCTGTCCACCATGTATCTCAGGACTATGACCATTTGCGATTTGCATGAGGCATCAGTGGTCTCATCCGCCTGGACAGCTACAAACTGGGTGTCCCGCAATTGCTTGGCCACCTCACACCTGTAGACCTCAAACATGCAATCCAGGAGTTCGTTCTGAATGGTGCTTGATGTCCCCTTGAACGTAGGCTCCGAATCGTAGTGACGTCTCAGCCTGGTGTCGCCCTCGCACATCGTTTCAAAAATGCACCTAAAAATGCCTGGGTTTACAGAGTCGGCTGACTCATCGTGACCACGCAGACCCATTTCACACTTCCCACACAGCTTTAGGCACGATATCAGTCTCCCCAGTACATATCGGTTTTCCTCCGCCTGCTTGTTGTGCTCTAAAATGCTCCGCTGATAAGCACTGTCCAGCTGTGCCATGATGTTGACCCGTCCCAATAGTCCCAATTTCATGGCGCAATTGATATGAGCTTTGCTACTTTCATGCTTTACCGTTCTTTCCGCCAGATGCTTCAGGTCTTTAAAGCCATCAGTGGTCCAAACTGAGTCTGCGTTAGTCGTATTTCCAAAAAGAAGGCATGGAAAGCAAAACAGTGCTCTTTTTGTTGTGCTCGCAGTTAGCCATGTCTTTCTTTCAAACCACTCCATCTGGAAATTTCGGTTCGTTTTCTCACCAGGCTGGTTCAGAATGAAGTCGTCTGGTCTGTGTGGTCCCAAACGTTTTATTTCTAATTTTTCTTCCTGCGGCAATGTGCTGAATTGCACCCTCAGCAAATAATCTACGTTATTCATTGTTATTCATTAATTAAAAAACTCTTTCAAAATTGTGTAAAATCTACCGATAGCGAACTCTTCTGTAAGTCTCCTGTAACTCCTGATCTCACTCTCTGTATGTATTTTTTGCTTAGTCTCGGGGTAGAGTTCTCGCGGGTTTCGCATTATCCCAGTCTACATTACGTAGAATACGTAGATTACGCAGTTAACGTCTAGGGGCAAATTTGAAATTGCCCCTAGCCTCAATGTTAACTTTGGCCGGTGTGGTTCGTGCTCATTGGTGTTTCTATGGTAACGGTGGGGCAGCGTGGGTCTTTGCCCCTCCGGAAACAGGAAACGGAAATATAGACATAACGTTCATTCAAGCAAGCACACAGGCAGTAGAACACACAAATCAAATTACTCCAAAACAAGGCAATAATGCTTGTGAGTCAAGTTTATTCACACAAATATGTACGCTACTTTGCATATAAAAAAATATATATAGTTTGCCACGAAGTAGGAATGGATTGAGCCTTCTGCTCAACAGCGCCATCTCATGGGTCTGGTAGGGCACTGCCCCACCTGCCCCTAATGTAGAAACGCCACTGATGGAGAATAAGCATTACATGTTTGGTTGGTAATATTGCCATTCATCATCAGGCCTATTCCTGCTGCAGATGTGTTGCATTCTAAAAATAGATTTGATTAAACGAGTACTCGATTGATCCTCGAGGAATTCCTTCGATCACTCGAGTTTGGAATTTACTACTCGTGCACATCCCTAATATATATATATATATATATATATATAGATTATTATATAAAAAATAATCTATGCCCACCACTAATATATATATATATATATATATATATATATATATAAAAAAAATAATCTATGCCCACCACTAATATATATATATATATATATTATATATATATATATATATATATATATATATATATATATATATATATTAGTGGTGGGCATCGATTTTTGATTAATAGATTAATCTAGATTAAAATGGCAAACGGCAAAAAATCCTTTCGTTTACCTTGACAGCTGTCAATTATACTTGGCAACGGTGAATTATCAAATATAATTCACCGCCGGAAGTTGTGAAGTGCCCATGCAAGTGAACGGAGCATAAACAAAAATAATTGACAGCTGAACGTTGGGAAGGCCCATGCAAGTGAATGGAGCAGTCTACAGCATTTAGAAGAGCTATGTAATAATCCATAATAATGTAAGGTTTAGAAATTAAATATTTGAAAGTTGTAGAATGAATTAATATAATTTATATTGGAGTTAATTTGCTACAAATGTACTTACAATGTTTAGTCAGTTAATCATTTACATATTTATGTCACACAATTATTACTTAGATATTTACATGTTTAAATATTTAACACAGTTAGGATATTCTGTTGTATCTGCTGATTCCCTCACGTTTACCTCAGTCTAAATTCTAGCTTCTGATTGGTTAGTTCGGTCACATGATGGGTCCGAACAAGGAAGTGTTTGAAAATAGATTAACGGCGATATTTTTTTTATCGCCCGATAAAAGTTTTGCGTTAACGCAGCCGTTAACGCAGCCGTCAACGCCGATAACGGCCCACCACTAATATACAGTATATATATATATGTTAGGGATGGACATGATTAATCGACGATCGACTAATTGATCGTTAAGAGTTTCGTAGATTACGTAAATTTTCATCGATTAAACTAATGCAGTGTGCAATTAAACATTTTACCACACGGGGGCAATATTTAAATTTGCGGCTCCTCCCCCGCAATAAACATCCCGCTTTGAACGGTGAACTCTTTACGCCTAGCAGCTATAAAAAGCTATAAAAACTATAAAAACTACAAAATGACTATTAATGCAGGCTATGTGGAAAATGCGCCGACTTTGGCTCAGCCTGGCTCTGCCCTCTTTCGCTACGTAGCTAAGATGGCTGCCGTTGAGTACGAAAAGTGTACATGGCCACACACTTCGCGATTTTACCGTTTTCAGTACATTTATTTTCGCCCGATCTGAATCGGAACGCCCTACGTACTCAAACTTAGACTAGTAAGTACGGAGAGTATGGATATATATATATATATATATATATACTGTATATAATGGATGTCCATGGTTAACCGGTTAACCGATACGATCTTTAACCGATAAATACTAACGGTTCAAAATAAATTAAATCATCTTAATTTCTCTCAGATGACAGGAGATTGTCAATTTGTATTGATATTGACACCATTTTTGAGACTCCTTAACGATCCAAGTCTTTATTGATACTATTATACTTTTCTATAATTTTGTTGAATAAAACGTGTATTATTGCTTTAATTGCTGATCAAATGATCATAGCTCAAGATAGGATGTTAAACAGGCCATAATTCCATCTTTACTGTCTATTTTATATTGCTGGGAAGTTTTCGTCAAAAATGTCTTTCTTTTTTGTGTTGCATTTGAACACATCAATCATGTTACTGAGCCGACCTGAACACATCACATTTGACACAGTTTGCTACTTTTTTTAAAACTAACTAGCTCTATGCTGCCAATTTTACCATGGATTTAAAAACTGGATTACTATTTTTAACTGACAGGATTTTCTACACCGTCCGGTTCTGTGATTACTACCGTTGCTTTGAATGACTGTTAATGCACGGGGTTCTGACTCCGAGCCCGTCTGCAGCAGCAGCTGACAGAGTTTTTGGTTGGACTAGAATAGATGGATACTGAGTTGAAGGATTTTTTTTTAACCCAAAGACAGTGAAGGTAAAACACTTTTATATAGGCCTACAGTCCAGTGTTAAGATATGACCAAAATGCAAGCTGTGTTCGCTCACATTAAAAGCTCGCTGTGGGCGTGCATGAACCATGAACCAATCTGTCGGCGGCTCGCTGTAAACAGTGCCACGCCTACGAGTGATGTATTAATTGAGCGACTCAACGAATCGATGACTAAATTCGTCAACGCTTTTAGTAATAGATTTTTGTCGATTTTATCTATTCGTTGTTGCAGCCCTATTGTCATCTATTATTAGTGCCCAGTATAGTTGATTAACTATATTATTCATTCAAATCAAACCTGTCAGAAATGTGCTTCAGATGTGATACTGTATTTTGTTCCTTTTTGCATTGTACCTGGCTGTGTATGAAAGTTAGGCCTTTTTGGCATGATATAAGCTCCACTTTAACCAGGATCACAGGAGTTCATGTTCCTGTGAACCCTGAACTTTGTTTATTGGGGAACTTTACAAGTATTCGTCGTTCTCTAAACAGTGCACAACTCAAATTCATTGAAATTGCTCTAACTGTGACTAAGAAGTGCATTGCAGTGTCATGGAAATCGGACTCCCCTCTTCTTATTGACAGGTGGTCTGTTGAGATGAATAGCTGCATTACCCTGTAAAAAATCACTTATTGTCTCAGAATACGATATAACAACTTTTTGAATTTGGCAGCCATATTTAGACCATATCGGTAAATCTCTTACTCCAAGTACTTAATGGAATCGTTTGAATTGACCTTCACACTGACGTTTTTCCTTGATTGGATTATTAAGATGCATGTATACACCATAGCCGAAGTAAAAATCGAATCAAATTGGGTTTCTCATAGCCGGATTAAGACCCCTAGATCAGTGGTTCTCAAACTTTGGTAGCACTAGAACAGAGACACGGAAACACATACACATACATCAAGTGAGAACATGATCTCATAAATAAATGTATTTCCATTCGTACAGTGGCGGCTGGTGGTTTTTAAATTGAAGGAGGAAGGACTGCGTGCTTGGTTGCCATTGGCCTGCTTGCACTGTTAGTGGCGTATGGTGGCATAAGTATGAGACTCTTATGTGAATTGATCCACCAGTGGCAGCATTGTACTTTGAAAGCTGGTGGGCAGCATGTCTTGACTACAAGGGCAGAAGGAAAGGATGCAAAGCCAATTTGTCAAATCAGTCCTACTCTTGATTTGTAAAACTAAATAAAATAATCTGGGCCTAGCATTGGGCCTATTTTTGCCCTCAATGACTGAAGCTATTGGTTGTAATTTGGCTAATTACAATGTTTATTTTAAGCTACAATTGTTGTAAGAAAAATGAAGACACAATACCAAAAGTGATGCCATTTAAAATGCATCATGCTCTGAATTATTCACTAACATCCTTTCCACAATATCAAACAGAATTGTCAGTGTAACAGAGTAAGTTAAAAGAACAACAAGAACATTATTTCACAACTATTTGCATGGGCTGTAAGCCTAACATTGTTTGAGGCAAATATGGATGTTAATGGATTTTTCGGAATGTTGGTCATGGTGTTAAAGTTTGTTAAACCAATTAAGATTAAGGGACTTAATTTATAGATTAAGTCAATCCTCCTCGTGGGAACCGCAGCACGGCCGCGGGCTCCGCAGCCCAGCCACGGGCAGCCCTGCCCGGCAGCGGGCTCAGCAGCCCGGCCGCGGGCAGTCCTGCCCAGCAGCGGGCACTACAGCCCAACCACGGGCTCCGCAGCCTGGCCGCGGGCTACGGAATCACCAATATAACCGAACCGAGCCGCACTGTACCACAACGAGCAGCGTCGCACCGCTCGACGGAAACGAGGCATACGACTGAGCGGGTTTGTTGGTTCTTGTAGCATAGACTTGATGGATAACCCTTCCCTCCAGGCTGCTCCACAGCCAGGGCTCCAGCTTATTGGTTCATAGCGCAGCCATGCGCTATAACAGACGTAGGCGGGATCCAGATCCCTTAGCTCGTCACACCCACTCAGAGCTGCCAACACTTTCGGGGAAATGAATGGGAGTCAATGGAGGCTGAAGTAATTGTCAATAGGCAATATGGGGTGCTATTGTCCCTTTACCGAGGGAACCGAACATTACATATACAAAGGCATTAAAGTAGACATATTTGAGGGCATTAATTCATTAGTAGCCTAGTCTGGGCAATCTACATTTTTTATTCCGAACAATTTTAAGGAGGATCTTCCTCTCCTCACTGGAGAAGCCTCCACTGCATTCATACTAGTATCTTGATTGTAGCTTATTGTTTTTCATCGAATGTTTTTTATTTTTTATTAATTCCTCTGCGTATCACTTCATATATGGCATCGCGTCCAACCAGTGGTAAGCGTACCATAGTTTGAGAAGCACTTCCCTTGATTATTCGATTGATAGTCGCATTAAGCGTGCAGGTTTACGGTCAATCGAATTGGAATTGGTTCGCGTTCTGCACTTGCTCGAGATCTTTTCCAGGGGCTGTGAGCAGGAAGTAGAAGGAGATGGTAGTCGTGTTGTTGTCGCCGTCGGACAACGAGAAACTGCAATTTATTTAAAAAGGTGGCGCAGAAGATGGAGGAAGCCGGTGTCGTGCCAATGTAGTTATCCTTATACGAAGTGTATCATCATTAACATGCATTCAGTACACACTTAGCTTCAATTTCACCCAAGGCGATAATTCTAGAAACTTGACTGTACTCGACTTTCTACAGAACCGTAGGTACCGGGGATGCAATTCCTCCGGACGTCACGTTGGCAGCATATACACCTACGAGTGTTGAGGTCTGCGGTTAAATGAAAAGATAAAAGATCCCAGGGCATTTATCGCAAAGAGTAGGGGATTCCCCGGTGTCCTGGCTAAAACTGCCCAACCAGGCTCATTCAAGCTAGCCCCCTAATCATCCCCCTGTATAATTGGCTTATTCATTAATTCCCCCACTCTCCACCTCAAGCTGGTGTGTAGTGAGTGTTCTGGCACTGATTGGCTGCCGTGCATCACCCAAGTTGGCGCTGGTGGTGGTTAGTGAGGTTCCCCCCCCCTTCACTGTAAGCGCAGAAAAAAGAGCTCCATATAAATTCAATGAATTATTATTATTATTTGTATTACTTCTATTCATTACTTGAAGTCTACATGCCAGTGAAACTGTTTTTTGTAATGTTCAAATGTTTTCAACTGAAGTACATCGGATTTATTGCTTTGTTTTTGTTCTTTACAGTGGTATCAAATTGGGTATCGAGAATCGTGGAATTTCACTGGTATTGGTATCGACTACTAAATGTCTGGTTACGGTATCGTGACATCCCTACTGTCTGAAAACATCATTCTCGAATGCTGCCTGAGTTTGTTGTTGCTGGTGACATAAAGAGGCCAGTCGGTGGCTCTATTACCTTTTGTTGAAATGGGTACAGCGCCAGCTATTAGGGAACATTTATAAAAAAAAAAGAAAAAAGTAAATAAAGCCTACCACATTTCCACCACATTTCTCCTCTCATGTATTTGGAGAAAAAGCCACGTACCGGGGTATGACATGCTTTGTCCAATTAATCGATTCTTTTGTATAATCTGACAATTGCAGTTGTCCAATTGAGGAGCATAGTCGAACTATGGCTTTAATCATATTAAGCTGTGCATGTAAACATACTGACTGTTTCACCGGGGCTGCCGCCCAACCAGTCAAAGACCAGACAAAGGCGATGAAGAGGTTGCAGTAACCAAGATGAAAAGGGAATTGTTCAATCGAAGATACCACAGCTGCTACATCAAATATGGCCTCACCGCAAAAGGTGATGTTGACACGCCCACTTTGGTGTGGTACGCCACTGAAAGGGAAACCAACAGAATATTATGAGAGGAAGAAATGTGAACCAGAGAGCCAGATGGAGATTCTGAAATCCACAACTCCCGTCCATGGAGCTGCTTTGAGAGCTTCCTATCAGGTGGCATACACCACCAGATAGGCCACCAGATTCACCTTTGGGAAGGGAACATTGTTACAGAAATAGATTCTTCCTACAGCAAAGTGCATATGTCTTGAATAGCTAGGGCATGTTTGTCTCTTTGATAACACGGTAAGAAGGTGAATGGATGACATGGCTGAGGATGTAGAGCTGCAGTTACTTGAGAGGCTTCGTGTATCCCCATGGTATACCATTCAAGTGGATGAATCCACTGACGTGGAAAGTAGGGCAATTTTGCGTCATTAAGTTATTTCTATCAAGATGACAGATAGAGGCGCACAAAGTGTCTGCTTTTAAGGCCAAATTGGATTAAGGGGCAGAACGAGTTGACAGAGGAATCTATGATATAAACACGCAGATTGTGTGGGAGAAAGAAAATGCAGACACCTGTGGACTGATACAGGACCACCAGGTCAGTGGAGCTTCAGGTCTGTTTCTCACCAGGACCTGAGCACTGCATGAACGATACAATCTTCTCCTGATACGAAACAAGAGGACAAACTGCTGGAGGACTAAAAACTCTCTTCACTCACTTCCCTGGATTCAAGTAAGGATGGAATACCCAGAATTAGCCACACAGCACTAAGGATCTTAACACCTGTCCTATCTACATACATAAGGTCGGCTGCTTTTCCACCTTGACAGTCACCAAAAAAAGTTACGAAGAAGACTGAACACCACAAATGCACTTTGTTTGTCCTTGACGTCCATGATTGTTTGTGCCCTGTGGTCTGTGATCATCACCAGGTTCTTGACCCCTGGTCTACAGCGGTGCAAATAGAATGTATTTTTCATGATGTTTTCAACCATTTCGAATTTTCTCAGAATGTACATTTTTAAAGTCTATATATAAAAAAATAACTAAAATCTGCTTTTTTGTAGGGTGTATTTCAGTCGCCTATATTTAGAATTCTCAAAAACAGGCTGTAAAGGGCGTGGGGTTATGCTAATGAGCACTGGTCTGATTGGCCGCCTCATTGCCAGGTTTGAGGCGGAGAACAGAGATCAACAAGCTTGATGCAGTAGTTCACTGCCAACATGACTCCAGAACCAGAACCAACACACCGTAGACGTTTGAGTCCTCCCCAGAACGGGGGGTCAGGGGGGTTTGACCCCTCAGAACGAGACAAACACAGATGGACTTTTCCTCTGCTAAAGTCATGGTTAAGATCTGGAACAAGTGGAAGGGTCAGCAGTAAGCCATTTGCCATATTAGGTCCTCTTAATATTATACAGAGACACCGCTGATTTAATACATTTCTTTAAATGATTGCTGTCTTAATACCAAAATAAAGACATGTATATATACATATATATATATATATATATATATATATATATATATATATATATATATATATATATATATATATATATATATATATATATTAGGGCTGTAACGATACACAAACTCACGATTCGGTTTGTATCACGATTTTTGACCCACGGTTCGATACATCCCACGATTTTTTGAAATTTAAAAAGCATTTTATTTAAACAACACTTATGTACCAATTAACTTAATGTAACATTTAATAACAAATAATTTGGAACACTGAACAGATTTGAACAGAAAGAATACTATTAAAGTATGCTAAATGAATAAAGAAATAACCAAAGATTGCAGTGGGAGGATGCTTTTTTCAACAGTTTGGTTGGTTTAGTCAAATATCCTTATTAGCGCTTCTTATTAGGCTATGTAGCTTAAATAATGACATAATCAGGCCGTATAAAATGCAACATGTTTAATAGCCTAACTTTCAATAGATGGAGAAAAACCTGAACGTCATGAACGTCGCAATAACGAGGCGTTACGAGTAGCATATGTGTGTGCGCGAGAATGGCAGTGTGCGTATGTGTGTGTGTGTGTGTGTGTGACGTCAGCGAGTGAGTGGACGAGCGAGGAGAGCGAGCGGTAGCGCGTGTGTCTAGTGAAGAAGCGAACGAGTCCGGTAGAATAAAGTACCCATCCTGTCAATAATCGGTGGCCGCTTCATTCCGACATATAAGCAGACAAACTGCCAGTCAAATCACACAAAACACTAGAGACAGGATCACACAGGCCCCCTCTGGATAAATGTCGTTCATATCGCATATGAGGACTTCGACGGCTGTGGAGAAATGCGATCCTCCGTAGCCACGGCATCGATAGGAGGGGGCGCTGTCAGCAGACTATTATTTAGACAAATTATTAGCAAATTTCAATCGGACAATTTGACCGCAGAGTTAGAAAGGGCGTATCGCGCTTCTGCCTTCTCACACCGCGAGACAGTTTCGTGGCTTTGAGTATCGCGATTTTCGGTTTGATACGCGTATCGTTACAGCCCTAATATATATATATAAATAGTCAACATAGTAGTCTACCATACATACAGAATACATTAATATATATATATATATATTAGGGGTGTAACGGTATATGTATTTGTATTGAACCGTTTCGGTACGGGGTGCTCGGTTCGGTGCGGAGGCGTACCGAACGAGTTTCCATACGGACATATTAAAGGCCCACTATGCAACTTTTTTAGCCAAAATTACATTAATTATGCTGGTTGAGAGTTATTCTGATGGTTCTGCAACCATTTCTGGGTCGTTTGGTGGGTGTGTCATTGCCCCATGTCACCTCTCCAAGGAAAAAGCGCATATGCAACTTGCTCTGTTCGGACCGAGACAATCCGGATGTGACGCAGCGGAAGTATCCTCGAAAATGTAGTCAGATTGTAGTTTCGAAAATGCTTTACGGCACAGACACAACCCAAACATGGCACCGGCTAGATATAAACAGCCAGTTGCGAGGCAATTGTTGCATACATCATGGATCAATCGACTGATAAGGGACCCAAGAGGCGACTGTCAGTGGAACAAAAGAAGAATGGACCAGAAAAGAGATCAGACACAAGTGAAAAGGGAACTATGCAACTTTTTTGGCTTGATTTACCTTAATATAACAGGCTAAGAGTCATTGCGATGGTCCTATTATACATTTTTGTTAGATTGTTCATTGTTTCGACTCCCCCTTGCGCATCTTGGCGGAGAGAAGGAATATGTTTCTGCCGGCGACCCGCCGCCCACTCTCGCGGGAGTCTCGGGTCTCGCGAAGTAACGAATTGCTTTACGGCACAGACCCCCAAACACGGAACCGGCTCGATATAAACACAAGTAACTAAGGGATTGTTACATTCATCATAGATCAGCCGACTAAAAAGAGACAGAGAAACCCAATGTCGGAGGAACAGAAGAAGAGAAAAGGGAGACTGACCGACAGAGAGGCCAGACACGAGTAAACGTTGGGAAAGCTTTTCAGGAATAGCGTGAACTGAAAGAAAAAGAAGACTGCAAATCAGACGCCGACTTGGCCGTGTTGCTTTTGAAATTGAAAGTACCCTTGGGTGAACTTTGTCTTCGTGGTATTCTTGATGTTGATAGTCTCTGTACAAATGTGTTTGCTCAACCATTTTGTTGTGAGCCCTGTAAAAATTGTTTTCTCGACCGTTTTGTTGTGAGCCCTGTATGATTCTAGCTTGCTTGGTTGCAACCATATAAACACCTTTGTTTCCATGGGTGTTTTGCTGTTCGTCTGTCTCGTCCCCCAGATACAGACTGAATCCCCGAATCCAGGTTCTTGTTTATTTTGATTATTATGTTGGCCAACACTCTTACACTGATTGTTCTGTTCAACCTAAGATAAAACAATTATAATCTAGGATATAAATTCTCCCCGTCAACTATAAAAAAGGATGGATTTATGTTTATTGCAATACAAATACACCATTTAAAAAATTTATAACCTTGCCTACACTTTATGAACATCTACTTCGGACATGGCTCCACGCATTCGCCGGCTTCTTTGAAAACAAATGCACATGGCTCGCGTAGAAGTGCATGGGGAAGGGTCGTCAACGAGTTGTTACGACAGTGTTGTAAAATATCTACTACAAAGCTGTAGGGGGCGCAGTGTAGAGAAATGTGCGTGCCAAAACCAAGAAAACAGCGAAGAAATGCCCGAAGTTGCATAGTGGGCCTTTAAGTAGAGGACCGCATGTGTTGAACATGCTGCGGCCACACATGCACAGTTGCGCACACCGTAGCTGTGTTCGAAATCGTTCCCTATTCACTCACTCACTATTCCCTATATAGTGTTCATGATATAGTGCACTATTGAGGGAACGAACAAACGAGAATTCGGACACTACGCTGAACATTTCTAAACTTCATTTGCGTCAGTTAATGCGCCGGGTATTTGTCTGACGCAGACAGATGCGGCCACATCATGTAAACAAACCGGGCACTCACGAGGAAAGCTGGAGGTTGTATTGATGTTGAATCTTAAATTTCCTTGTTCAAGTTTTTATTAAATTAATTTTGAATGTTAAATATTCAATGTTAAATCCCAAATAAATTGTTGACATTTCTAAACGAAAGCCGGGGACTCCATCATTAAATATATTCGTTTTCGTGGTTATTCAGCTTCTTCTTCTCCTCCGGAAAAACACGACCACATTGCATTGTGATATACGGGAGTAACATGTAGGGTACATCGTCACTCAAATTTTTGGTATTATTATCCTGCAGATAATGTGGATAAGGAGATTTTTCTGGCAAAAAACATAACGATTGAGTGAAAGTCATCAGGGCTAAAGATTGGGGGGGGGGGAGTAAAAATTTATCTGAGCAACAACTTGAAACTGTTTAGTGTTGCAATTGTTCATTGTTGCACATTAGATTGAGAAAATATTTGTTTTTAAAGAAACAGTCTGAGCCTTATTCTTGTTATTTAATCTGAGCAAGAACTTGAAACTGTTTAGTGTTGCAATTGTTCATTGTTGCACATTAGATCATATATTTCTTAAAAAAACAGTGAGCCAATGTTATTTCTTTTTATTTCTACATTTCAGAATCTTTATATTTTTGAGCAGAATTCTAGTTTTGTATTGTCTAATGTTACTATTGTAAAAAGCACAAAAGTGTGTTATGAACAACTTCAAGCACATTTTATGAAGCACATTTATATTTAGCATTTTGATTCCTTACTGTACCGAAAATGAACCGAACCGTGACCTCAAAACCGAGGTACGTACCGAACCGAGATTTTTGTGTACCGAAAATGAACCGAACCGTGATATATATATTAGGGGTGTAACGGTAGATGTATTTGGGGTGTAACGGTACATGTATCACCCCTAATATATATATATATATATATATATATATATATTAGGGGTGTAACGGTATATATATATTTATACGTACCGAATAGATCACGCCAGGCTGTGGTATGTGCTCATTATACCACTGTTAAGGGGCGTTGTCCGGCCCCGACGCGCAGCGTCCTGCTTAATCAGGAGATGGGCCAGCCCGAGGATAGGGACGGGAAATATTGGCCCGGCCCGCAGGTCGGGTCAAAGGGAATCTAAGCTCTATGTGTGAGTGCCTATCTCCACCTACTGAACTACGCAGGGAATAGAATCCTTAACCCTGCAGTGTTAGTGCCTTGCTCTACCGACTGAGCTACACAGGAATATAACACCATGTAGCGTTAATACATTGCTCTACCTACTAAGCTACACAGAGAATATAACCTCTAACCATGTAGTGTTAATACCTTGCTCTACCTACTGAGCTACACAGAGAATAGTAGCCAGCTAGTGCCTGGCTCTAGCGGTTCTCAGGGAGTGCAGGGTTAGGATGGACAATAGTGTCTGCAGATGCTGCAGACTACCACAGTTCCTTACCACAGAAGAAGAACCACTCATTTCACTTATCATGTGTGGAAATTTCCACTGAGACTCAAACACACGAGTCCTGATCCCACTTTCCACACTAGCCGTGCGCCCTCCAAATATGTTCTGCCAGAAACAACAGCTGCAGTAGGAACCACAAAAACCAGCTGAATATATAAATATACCATCAGAGGGGTGGAGAGAAGAGAATGGGAAAGCAGAGGAGAGAAAATGGAAGGTGAGGAAAGGAAAGCAGACAAGAGGAGATGGAAGTGAAGGAGATTAGAGGGGAGGGGTGGGGAGGGGAGAGAAGAGGAAAGGGTAGGATAGGCGAGGAGGAGGGGAGGAGATGAGAGGATAGGAGGAGAGAGGAGAGGCAGGAGAGGAGAGGAGAGGATGAGAGAGGAGAGGAGGGGGGAGGAGGAGAGAGGAGAGGAGAGGAGATGAGAGGAGTGTAGAGGCGGGGACTGCAGGGAAGAATACCATTGAGCCGGAGAACAGAATGAGTCACACTCTTTCACAATAACTTAATGAAATTGCCTTAAACACAGGCTCCCCCCTGCACAGGCAGGGAGGAGGAGGAAGAGGGGGGGGGGGGGCAATATTCTGTCTGTATATCAGAGACACACAGAAAGACAGAGGTTAACTCCATATTATCGAGTCATACAATATACTTATTTGAGATTATAAACCAGTTTGTCTTCCAAGAACCCCCCCCCCCCCCCCCCCCCCCAACACACGTACACACAAAACACACACACACACACACACACACACACACACACACACACACACACACACACACACACACACACACACACACACACACACACACACACACAAACACACACACACACACACAGTAGAATATAACAACAGAGAAGATGCATGTTTGATTAGTGTAAATCACTAACGGTGCCTGATGTGTTAGCCGGCTGATGTGCTACCATAACGTACTGCTACCTATAACCTACTACCATAACATGCTACCCCTTGGAAACGACATCCTACTACTTAAAAAACTACAACCTACTATGATCTATAAACCATGACCATAACGTACTACTACCAATAAACTACTACCTACAATGTACGTACTATGCCCTATTAACTACTACCATAATGTACTACTATCCATGAACTACTACAATGAGGTACTACTAAATTGCTACCATATATGTACTACTACCTATAAACTATAACCTACTACGATCTATAAACTAGTACCATAACATACTACTACCTACCATGACATACAATCTATAAACTACTACCACAAATGTACTACAACCTATAAACTACTACAATAACATAGTATACTGACGTATAAACTACTACAACAACATACTACGACCTATAAATGACTACTACAAACGTACTATGAGCTATAAACTACTACCATAACGTACTTATACCTATACACTACTACAATAAGGTACTACTACTTATAAACTACTACAATAACAACGTCTGGAACGGCACCCCTGAACACATTACAGCATTACAATCCATCACACAGTTCAAAAAGGCATACAAACTTATACTCCTCAATACCTACACTTGCAAACACTGTTCATAGACCACAGTATATGAGATTGTCCTACTGATGTCTGATGTGCTATGTTCCTGTTATGTACTGTATGTAAATGTGACTTGTGATGTGTTGTTGTGTGGTATATGTGCTGCAGAACAGGAACCTGCTGGAAATCAGCTTTATACTGGGTCAGGCCCGTTTTAAATTGTAACTTTGTAACCATTAATATTTCCGGTATAATAATAAACCAAAAAAATAAATAATAAAAAATATAACGTGGCCTACGTACTTATACCTCCTGCCTATCTGATTTGAGGACTCTCATATAGATGCTACAACAGAACCAGACCTCATTTGTGATGAAGGGTGACAGCAGGCAGACAGACATCGGAAAATTAAGTCACACAGACAGATAGACAAACAAACCCTTACACACACGCGCACGCACACGCACACGCACACAGTGTTTTCCAGAGAGAGGGCCGTGTGGTTGTGCGGCTACAGAACACGCCCATATCCGCGGCACGCCACGCCTTGTGCTCCGGGTCATCATCCTGTGGTCGGTCGGTGTTTAGGCCGAAACGGAGCGAACCGAAACACTGAACAGGCCCGACGACACGTTTAGCACGAGCTACCCATTGCACCAGAGCACAAAACACAACACACACACAGGCCGAGGCCCAGGCCCCCAGCTGTCTGAAGCCCGCATCTCAGTACCGAGAACAGAGGAGCACCCCCCCCCCCCCCCCCACACACACACACACACACACACACGCACACAAACACACACACACACACATCTATACACACACACACACACACACACACACACACACACACACACACACACACACACACACACACACACACACACACACACACACACACACGTCGTAAGATAGCGGGTTTAGCTGGAGCTACAGCCGGGATGCAGCGCAGTGTGGCGGGGAGGAGAGATTGACTCACCGCTGCGGGACGGCGGATCGGCGGCGTTATTCCCGGGTTGTTGATCGGTTGGACCGAGGTACCGGCATGGAGTAAACCTCCTAGATACCGCTCACACACACACATACACACACACACATACACACACACACATGCACACACTGCTCCGAGCCCAGCTCCATACCGTAAAAAACGGGGACGCGCCTGGATTCCCTGCGCGCTCCCGATGGCTTAGACCGCTGGTTGCTCATCTTACTGGGATATAAAATATATTATGCACCATTTCTCATTATAATATATCATAAACAATGTTACATGATGCACTATAAATCATAGCTTATCATATTCATCATAAAGGCCTAATGTAAAATATCTATAGGACTACAATCCTATATCATCCTATAACCTCATACTTAACATAGTTCCTATGTCTTCCATATGTATCATACATAGATTATAATAATACAGCATGTATCATATCATGCTACAAATATTATCATACTGGGATATTATATAGCTGATTATTAATGGTATTAATAGTATCATATCATGTTTAATATCGGATTTCTTATATTATTAATATTATAAAGAGCTGGAAGAGGACAGCCGGCTCTTCTGCTCAATTCGTTCAATCGAATCCATTTTGTTATTTTATTCTGTTTCTCAATGTCACACACAAACACACACACACACACACACACACACACACACACACACACACACACACACACACACACACACACACACACACACACACACACACACACACACACATAATATCACGTTTGCCTTCAGCTCCTTATTGCCTGTTACAGTAGACAGCCTAAAATATTCTACACGGTTAGACACTGACACCTTGTGGTCAATAACTGCTATTACTGTGTGTGTGTGTGTGTGTGTGTGTGTGTGTGTGTGTGTGTGTGTGTGTGTGTGTGTGTGTGTGTGTGTGTGTGTGTGTGTGTGTGTGTGTGTGTGTGTGCGCGTGTGCGTGTGCGAGTGTGTGTGTGTGTGTGTGTGTGTGGGGGGGGGGGGGGGGGGGGGGGGGGGGGGGCGGTTAAAGAGAGATTTAACCCAAATTTTCCTGCGCTGTACGAGTTAATGGGATCCGCCTACACAGCTGTTTTGTTTCACAGCGAGCCCCGATGGCTGTCACGTGGGGAAGGTTTTATCCAGGGTGTTTGAACTGCAGGATGAGATCAGAATCTTCTTGGCAGGGTAATGGGGCAATGAACTTGCCCACAGGTTTAACAACAACAACTTCCTCATGAAATTTGCATATCTCAGTGAGATGTTTCAGAAACTCAATGAAGGAAATCTGCAGATGCAGGGCAGCAGCACAGACCTAGAGATGTGGGAGCAGCGGATGAAAGAGGGGAATATAGACTCATTTGAGAACCTGAAATCATTCATCGAAGTCAACAAGCTCCAGAACACATTGATCCCATGCATGAAAACTCATATGTCGGCCCTACAAAAGCATTTCCAGAGGTATTTCCCTGTGCAGGATCCTGCAAAATTTGACTGGATCAGAGACCCCTTCAGTGCGCAACCCGGTATCACGCCAAAGTGTGAAATAGATATGTTGGTCCACCTCGCAAGAGTTCAGTGTCACGCTTTGCCTGACCAAAGCGTGAGGAGTAGACGCTTTCTTCCGCTCATCTAAATGAAGGGAGGAATAGCACCAACAGGGGGCGAGACGTTCTCCCAGCATTTGGTGAAATTGTTTCGTAGCCTATATTAATCTGTATTATCTGAATGGGAAGAGAGAGCGGGAGAGAGAGCGGGAGAGAGAGCGGGAGAGAGAGCGGGAGACGAGAGCGGGAGACGAGAGAGTGCTGCCGCTCCCATAACGCGCACTACGCACTGCGCGTAGGGCCGCAAGTCCTGAGGGGGCCCCCCCAAAAAAAAAAAAAGTGTGTAAATATTTGTGTAAATAGTTTCTGCTTGTAAATCTTTGCTTCATAGAAGATTTTTTCTTACTTGTATACTTCTGGTTTTAAGTTTGTATTTATGGATAACTATTTGATTTTGGACATTCCAATACTAGTGGTTGTGTTATTAAACCGTTACTTTATGCATTTTTTAATGATATCATCTTGTTAGAAACACGTATATCTGAGAGCCAACCCAGTCGCCAAAAGCATACGTTGACAGTTTACGTTTTCGTGAACACAGGATTATGTCGCATTTCAACATAAAATAGCGTGTTACAGTATCCGTAGCGCTGTGGAGGCGCCTGAAGAAAGCACAACCAACAAGGTTTTAAAATACATAAATTCCTGGTTATATACAATGCATGAATTATAATTATTTGGAAACTGCCCATCGCTGCCAGTACGGGGAAGGTGACGGTGATGCAGGGTTGCAAGCTTCACGGGTTGTTTTAAAAAGGGAGTCGCGGGTGTAAACCTCAAAGGCGCGGGTCACAGCTTTCTTGGCTACTTTCAAAACCCACCACAGAAACAGTTGGGGTGTAATATGCATTGTATATCTTTATGAAATCTCAGTCAGAACTATTAAACACCAGAGGATGGGCGGGGTTGGGCATTGGACACACACACACACACACACACACACACACACACACACACACACACACACACACACACACACACACACTGAAGTGGTTAACCCTTTGTTCGCCCTATGTGTTCCTGAGGCAGAGGTAGTCCGACACACATTTCTTGAGAAGCACGCACAGAGATTGTTTAACTTGTTGTTGATTCATTTATTAAGCAATAACTCTGGTTGACTTTCCAGGAAAATAACTAAACATAAAAACTCCAAACAATGTATATGTTTGCGGCCAAAACACGGTTATTTCGTATTGGACAAAAAGGGCTTTTCAGTGTAAAATAATCCGTCAAAAATGCGTCCAATAATGCGAACTAATGCGATAATAATGCGAACTAATGTGAAGTGCGCTAATGCGAAATGCGCTAATGCGGTCAGAAAACTGTTGGCTCTCTGCCTTCCAAACCCGAACTACAGTAATTAGCCTGCCCTATATGAGGGCCTCCAATAGGCTCCAGGTAGAGCGTGACACACCTACTTCCCCAGGTGACACAACGGACTAATCACCACGTCATCACAAAGTGCATAAATATACATATGAATGAAAGTTTGATTAATACTTCATACACTTTATAATTCATAACTACTACCTTTAGCCTTAGACTCAAAATATATTTACTTAAATATATTCAACACAAAAGAGCTCTAAATGGCTCCAACACACACACACACACACACACACACACACACACACACACACACACACACACACACACACACACACACACACACACACACACACACACACACACACACAAACAATGCATTTCGCTGCTACAACAACAAAATAAAATAGAAGAAAAAGTTCTCTCAAATATTGTTACTTTCAAAAACTTGGCCAAAGTGGAATATCTTTTAATTTGGGCTGCTTCTAGGACATTTTGGGTGGATTTTGAATGGTACGTGGGCAGGAAGTTTTTTGCAGGACCTGGCAACCCTGTGCTGTTGCCCGAGGTGCTGAAATGCACTGGAACAGATCTGGATCCATGCCCCCCCCCCCCCCCCCCCCCTTAAATAAATACTATGGCAGAATAAAGAATAAATTCATGCATTATCATTCAACTTGAATATTTGTTTTTACAGTATAGATTGGTGGAGGGATGACGTATATTGGCCAACCCGGAAGTGAGCGTCGCCCTGGGTTCCCTTGACAACAAGCCAACGGGTTTTGCCATTGGATTTTTGCAGAAAATTGTGCATTTTTGAAGCACCTCCTCAATAACTGAAAATTAATAAATAAATAAAAATAATCGTGCTCCAAAGAACGAAATGTAAACCAATGCATTCTGAATGGGAGTTTTTCTCCGATTTTTCCATGCTACACAGAACGAAATGTAAACCCATGCAAATAAAGGCTCCATGGTCACAATCATTTAAATATAATTCATCTCCTGAGTGTGTAGGGTGTGTATTCTATTTTTTTCAATGGGGCTGCGTCCACGTCACTTGACTGTCATGGTTGCTATGGTGGTTGCTATCGACCACCCCTCTAATCCTTATATGGCTCTAAAATCCACACGGCAAAGGAGCTGTCGTCAATTGTCAGTCCCTCCCGAAAAATGCGGCTTTTTTTTGTGATTTATGCAGCCAAAAATCCTTGATTATGTTGCACATTTTTTCTTAAAAAATGCTATGAAATGTGCGGCATATTTATGCAATTTTATGCAATGAAATTGCAGGAACTTGCAGAAAATGCAGGAACTTGCGGAAAAATGCGGGAACTTGCAAAATGCAGTAACTTGCCACAAATGCGGTTTGATGAAAAAGAGGGGAAAAAGTGATTCCCCCAACACCCTGTTCTCACTAGGCTACTACCTTAATGTAAAGAGTCATTTCTTATTACTTTCTATGATAAACAAGCGTTCTACATCACAGAAAGTGCTGAGAATATTTAAGTTCTCATCTTGTTTTATTTGAGACCTTAAAACATGGCTTTAAACAGTGAGTACAACTTCTGTAGCTTTACAAAAAGAATCTGCTACAACTTCTGTAAAAATGAATAAATAAATAAATGTCCCTGTTTTACAGAGGTAGCTTTTGAAAAAGGGACAAAAAAGTGCAATCTTACAACTGTAAAGCTGCATCTAACGCTAGCCAATCATTCCTCATCCTCATCCTCCATCCCCTCTCCCTCAACGTCCATCTCCTCCCCCTGCACCATCTCCTCCCTCTCAAATGCTCCACTGCGGACTCGTTGGTTGTGGTACAGGAAGACCAAGGCTTTGAGGTTTTGGTTGGTAGTTGATCTTCGGTTAGACAACACCAGTTTGTAGATGCTTTTACTGCGTTCAGCATCAGCTGAGTTTGAGACAGCATGTTTGTACCGTTTTGCTAAGGAAGTCAGCCCAGGAAGTCTCTCCTGTACGCCATCCCATAACACATCCAAATCCACCACGCCGGATGGTGCAGCTCTGAGTGCTGCTGGACCAAGAGTTTTGAAGTAAGAACCAAATTCATCACTCTGCACTTCAGTGAAACCTGGAATGGCCTTGTAGCTTGCTACGAAGTCATCTAGGAATGCGATGTGGCGAGGGTCAAACACCGTGACCTCCTGGACAAACTCAATGGCCGGTTGCCCATGTGACATGTACTTGGTGAGCTTTTCTTCATCGTTGTCATATGCCTGACCAACTGTGCTGAGGATCTGTGTCTTCGTGGTGTGTGGTAAGACAAACCCTTGAAAGTATTCGGCATACGCCTCATACTGCAGCTCTTTGTTGGCAGCAAAGACCACCTGCAAATCCTCCAGATAATTGAAGATCTTTGTGGTCACAGGACGTCTGCTCTGGAAAAATAAATAAATAACACATATAGAAGGAAAGGAATTAGGTCAAGCATACAATATTTATGTTCAATGCAATTATTTTTTTTTACTTTGATCTTACCAAACTATTCATGTTGGTATGTGCAAAGGGGGTTAACTGATAAAGAAAAAGAAATGTTAATTGTACTGAGGAATTATGTGAAGGAAGTCCGGAGTCTCATCGAATATCACAGCAAGAGGTTTTCCTGCAAGATGTGTCTTCAGCTCCTCTTTTTCACTCTCATATACTGCTCCCAAGTACTTCTCTTGAAGCTGGTGAAACCCTGGAATGGCGCCGCCATTGAGGACATTCTCATTCAGAAATCTCCTCAGTGCAGGGTGGTCAGTCTTAGACAGTGGGATGTTAATGGCAGTGCAGGTGGCAACCCAGGTTTCACAAATCTACAAACAGAGAAATACTTTTGTATCATTGGGCGGTATTATGTACACGCACACACGCGCACACGCACACACACACACACACACACACACACACACACACACACACACACACACACACACACATAGTCCAGTCTAACCTACAGAAAACTGCAGTTTAAAACTTAATCATTTACCGTAAGCCTTTCACAGAACAGTAGTGTTTCTGCAAATTAAACATAATTCATGATTCTTTCAGCCCTAGCACCTGTTTTGGAAGTTGACGCCTCGGTGTAGGTGAGCTGCTTCTTGGCTGCTTCCGCTGCTTTAACCATCCTTGCATGTTTGGCGGCGGCAAAGTGGTTATCCAGCGTCGACTTCCGCCTGTGGTCCAACACGCAGTTGCACGGAGTGCAAAATAATTTGCCCCAAACTGTCGTGTAACAATCCGGGAACTGCTTTGCACGGTCTTTTGCACTTATCTTTGTTGGCAAATGAGACCGCTTCATCATGCCTTCGTCATGGGTTTGCAGCGACGTGAACGATAACGTTCACGTCGCGCAATTACTTAACTAACGTTCCCATGGCAACAGGGGGAAATGGCTGCTTTTTTCGCCGAAATCGCCAATTTATGCGGTGAAAGTGCGGCATATTTGAAAAAATGGGGCCCCCGCATGAATATGCAGACTTTGTCTGATTATGCGTTGAATTATGCGAACGCACAATGGCGTTTTTTCTGGAGGGACTGAATTGTGTTGTTTTTGTCATAAACTAGGGTCTGATTGTTAAAAAATAGACAGATGTTCCAAGGTTTCCTTAAAAACCTTCTTATTTTCTGCAGTTTAGACTTCTTCTCTAACCTATTTTTGAAAGCAAAACACCAAGCTCATTGATTTATCAAGGCAGGGCTATTTGAAACAATTTATTAAATAAATACATTTGTGAGAGGTAATTTCTACTCCTGAGTTTGCTTCCTATTTATGTCTAGTGTACACCCCTACTGTCCACAAGCACCCCCCCTCCCCATATGAATTTGGAGAATAGTTGCCATGTCCCAGTGGTGGTGGTATCATATATGAAAGAGGGCATTCAATAATACTACATTGATCAGGGACGCGGGAAGTCAGTCCGAGTGGGGGGTGCTGAGAGAGTCTATATAATGACGTCATAATAAATGCTGCGCAACATCCAATGTTTACAGAGACGAGATGACAGGTGACGTCACATTCAGGGCTCCGCTCTGATAAACACTCCTCTGGTGTGTAAAAAGACAAACTCTGCCAACTAGCCACTGTTATTCACAAACGTTAGCAAGTAAACAATGTGGAAATTAGAGTCAACTCGGCTGATACTGTGCTGAATTTCACACACTAACAACATGCCGACAAGCTGTTGCGGTCCGGGATTATACACAGCGTTATAACAAGGATTCAGGAGGTTATTTCTGAAGGTTTACAAAGGAATGTGACCGTAAAAGAAAGCCTTAATTTTCATCCAGAGTTACGAGTTGTCTGATATGAGGAAAGTGACGAATTCTCCGTCAAGTGAACCGTCCGTCTTTGCTCTTTTTTTGCCAAACAGTTTACGTGCGGGATTCCAGAATGAAAACGATAACATTCAATGTGTCTATTAATATGGCCAGCAACATTTTACACCAGTTTTAGAATGTTTTGCACTACAACAGATGTTGAACACCAACATGCTTATGTAAAATCAGCATAGTACCATATTCAGATATGGGCAGATCACATACGGAATGCAGGGAATTGGATGTCCGGCTGGTGTTTTGATCGCGAAGTTTTGCCTTCTTGGGGCCAAAAAAATCGGAAAACACTTATTTTCTGTGACACATTGCACTTGTAACAAGCCTGACTTTTTTTTAATTTTCCTGTCGCGCACATAGAATTGTTCTGCGTTGTGCGTCATAGCCTACGTCAGCCTACACAGACAATGTCCTACATAAAATTAAATGCTAATATGATAAATATAACAAAAAGGGTGGATGTCAATAATTTCATGAAAAATTATGTTGTATGATAAAATTCTACTCTAAAAAAAAAAAGTATTGATTTGTTCAGAAAACGTTCTCACTTGCAGTTACAGCCAGGGACCACCAGGGGGGTGCTTCAGCACCCTAAGCACCCCCACTTCCCGTGTCCCTGACAATGATCAATTAGGAGGCCGAAGCCCTAAAAGAAGTGATGCAATAGGTGACTGAGTCAAGAACATTTACAAGTAAGCCATACCTTGGGGTCTCTTATATATCAAAGGGAGACTCAAAGGACGCATACGCATCAACCTGTGGCTCCATCCCTACAGGAAATGACTCAGCAAGTGCTCCATCTCGTTTCACCTCACCCAGCGGCTCGCTTGCAAGATTTTGGCCTGTAGTCCAAGACCTACACCCTAGCCATCCAGTATGCATATCTGAGAATCAGGCCTCTCTTTAATAATGAAAAAAAGTTATGAGAGAAATGCACGTTAACTTTTTGTTATCTCAGAAGCGGCGTGGTGCCGGCTCCTTTTGACCTTTTGACCCCAGACTTCAAAAACTTCAAGCTGCTGTGTCTACACGCTAGCCTGGCTCCGCCCGCCTAAGTACTTCCGCTCAATTTGAATTTCCCTTCAGTACTAGGTCTGGACCTGCTGTATGTAATTTGGTTTTCTGGGGCCGCCACAGCGGCGCCCAATCAGCGAACAGAGGGCGTGTCTGAGAACAATGACGATGGCGTGTTGTCAACGATTAGACCCAGCTTCGAAAGTTGACTGCATACATCATCTCTGGCCTTACTATAAAATATTGATTTACAATGTGCAATTTTTCCCTGATAAATTAAATTTGACGAACAAAACCTGCAGCTGTCGTTGACGGACATTTTCGTGCAGACGCGCAAGGTGTTTGGTTTGTGTACAACCTGCGCGTGATTCCCGGCGCATGACATACGTCACAACCAAACGTTAGCGATTGGTTATGGCAGATCCAGAGTGGCACTGGGCAGATCCAATCATTTTAAACTTCAACAGACACCCGCCTTCAAGTGAGTTAACGTTTGTCAATTGATTAGGTCCAGACTCTCTGTACAAATTAAATTAAATGAAGTGAAGTACGAGAGTCTGGTAGAACCAGGCTATCTACACGCTGTGTCTACACACCTTAAGCCACAAATGTACACCTCCATCCCACAAAAAATGGCGACTAGAAAGTAACGGAATCGCGGATATGACGGAGGCGGCAGCAGCAGCGTCTGCTGCGTTGCGATCTAAACCTCTGAAATATACCGGTGAGGATGGCAATATCATTGTGGAGGATGAGTTTCTGAACTTTCTAGTCATTAAAATGAAAACGATGGGACAGGATGAACTGATATTGTTGACTACAAGCCATTTCTCGTCTGAGAGGATTGCAAGTTCAAGAAAAGTCCTGTTTGAACTATGTCCAGAAACCACTCAGCGCTACATTCAGCACAGGGGGGATCAAAAGGACGTGAACAATGTCAAGAGTTGCATTGGGCTACTTAATGAGCTGGGAGACAAAGTACCTCGTTTTGTTTCATACCATCTAGACGAACTCCCACCTGTGTCTTTCAATAGCATTGACGTCTCATGTTTGCTTGCTAAGATTGAGAAGCTAAGTGCTGATGTTGCTATTATGAAGCAGGGTATGACCATGCAGGTTAAAGTTTCTGATGAACTCCGCTCTATGGCAGTGGATCTAAATCAGCGGCTGTGTGTGGCTGAGCCAGCTCTGGTGAGAGGCATCAAGGCTGTGTCCTCGCAGTCTCATAAAGAGGCTAATCTGGGAAAGGACAATGGAAGAGGAGCAGGGGCTCAGCCCAAATCCCCGGCTCAACGTAGACGACAGACAAGCTGGAATACACTGGCCAGGGAGGAGTGCTCTCAGCCTGGGCTTGGAGCTGTGAAAGCCAACGGTTCAATGGAGGGGGGCGGTGCCGCTGCTGTGGCTTTGTCGCCGGCATGGAACATAGTGGCTAAGCGGGGGCTACAGGCTGCTGGAGGTGGAGTACCGGCGTTGCGGCCCAAAACAAGGCAGGAGCCTAGGCGAGACAAGAAAATAGTTGTCGGGACTGGCCCTGGATGTCACATCAGGACGGTAAAGACAAAGTTGGTGAGTGTATTTGCAACGAAATTCTCGCCTGAGCTGGATGTAAATATTCTGACAGCGTATCTGAAAGACAAACTCTGTCATGATGTAACATGTGTGAAGATTGACACTGCGCAAAGCAGGTACAGCTCCTTCAAAGTTACTGCGGAGTGTAATGAAGTGAATGACATGTACGATCCTGGCCTTTGGCCAGACGGTGCTTTGGTGCGGCGCTTCTATGAGGCACGCAAGCCCAGGAGCACAACTGGAGTCAAAGCAGGGGCTGTCATTATGTAAAAAAGAAAAATCTATTTCTCATGAGAGTTGTGTCATATAATGCACGCGGCCTGCGTCTGGGTCAAACTGCAGCAGACAAGGCGCGACGTCTTGTTGTTGATAAACTCCTTGAGGAAACGGACATCTTGTGTATTCAAGAAACTTTTATTTCTAAACAGGATCTGGACAAGCTAAATTCTGTTAACAGTAACTTCCATGGGGCAGGGGAGTCCACAACAGACCTGAGTCTGGGGCTTGTGCAGGGTAGGATACCTGGAGGTGTCGCTATCTTGTGGCATAAAAATATGACCCCCTGATAAGTGTGATCAGATTGGGAGTAGACTGGTGCATAGCTATTAAAGTAGCTTGCAATAACAAGGTTTTTATCATTATAAATGTGTATACACCATACGAAAGCCATAATAATGAAGATTTATATCTTGAAAGACTTGCTTTCCTAAACGCATTTATAGAGGAAACAGAGTATTCCTCTATCTACTTAATGGGTGATTTGAATGCAGATATCAGTGATGAAAAGTCCTTGTTTGGTCGGCATTTGACTCAGTTTTGTCATGACAATAAGTTAATTTTAACAAGTAGTGTCCTGTTGCCAGCAACTACATTCACATATGTCAGTGAGGCCTGGAATACGACATCATGGCTGGACCACATTATTTGTACAGCTGACGCTCATGACTGTGTAGAGCAAGTTGAGATCCTATATGGGCTAGCAGCATCAGACCACATGCCGGTCTCCATCATGCTTAAAGTGGAGAACCTACCGGACTTGGTCACTAATGAAAACTACAGGCATGGTGTTAAACTCCAGTGGGCTAGGCTCTCAGAGGATGACCTGAGGTTCTATCACGATAACACAGAGAAGAATCTAGGGAAAATTAAACTCCCTTATGAAGCCATTCTGTGTAATAATATTAATTGTGATAATTCTATTCATAAATATGAACTGTGCATAATGTATAATTTAATTGTAAATGGTCTTAACCAGTCTAGTAATGTTTTCTCTAAGAAAAGGTGTAATCACAAACTCCGGCCAGGCTGGAATGAGCATATTGATGAAGTCCACCAACAGGCCAGGGAAACCTTTAAAGTATGGATCAATGCTGGCAAACCAAGGAGTGGTCCAGAATGTGATGCAAAAAAGCATGCTGTAGCTCACTTTAAAAGGGCAGTGCGTTTCATTAAGAGGAACGAGCAGACCTTGAGGGCAAACTCAATGGCTAGAAAGTTGCAGCAAAAAGATGTTTTAGATTTCTGGAAAGAAGTAAAGATTATAAATAATAATAAGGTACCGTTGCCCTCTAATATAGATGGGGTCACAGGGAGTCCAAATATTGCTGATCTATGGAAGAGACATTATGAAGACCTTTTTAACTGTGTTAAAAGTGATGTTTTTAATGTTGGTGCTGTTTCACATGATAATGTTGTCATTAGGCCTGATGAAATTAGAAATGCTATTGAGAAGTTGTCTCTAAATAAGTCAACTGGCCTTGATCAGATAACGGCTGAACACTTGAGGTACTCTAGTTATAGAGCATCAGTATTACTTGCCCTGTGCCTGTCAGGAATGCTAATGCATGGAATTCTGCCTGACCATATGCTGTCAGTACTACTAGTACCTGTAGTCAAAGAAAAAACAGGGAAGCTCTCGAGTATTGACAACTATAGGCCAATAGCCTTGGCTAGTGTGGTGTCAAAGGTGTTAGAGAGAATAATACTTGATAGATTACAAGAGTATATTGTCACAGCTGATGAACAATTTGGTTTTAAAAGCAAACATGGTACGGACATGTGTGTCTATGCCTTAAAAGAGGCAGTACATAAGTACAGTAATCATAATTCCACCATGTTCACATGCTTCCTAGATGCTTCAAAAGCTTTTGACCGTCTAAACCATGGTAAACTATTTGCTAAACTAAGAGAAAGAGGTGTTCCTTCATACTTGGTACGTGTATTGCATTTTTGGTACTCCAATCAAACCATGCAAGTCAGATGGGGAGATTCTATATCAGAGCCCTTTTCAGTGACAAACGGGGTCAAACAGGGAGGGATTTTATCCCCAGTACTTTTTAATCTGTATATGGACGGACTCTCTAAAAGACTCACAATGTGCAGGACTGGATGCATGGTGGGAGAAAGGCTACTTAATCATTTAATGTATGCTGATGACCTGGTCATTATGACCCCCAGTTCAGCTGGCCTGCAGCAGTTGCTCAGAGTGTGTTCTGACTATGGACAGCTCTTTGATATCAAGTTTAATCCCAAAAAGAGTGTAGTCATGATCATGAAAACTAAGGAAGATAGGGATGCAACATTCCCTTCTTTTCTTTTGGCTGACAAGGTGCTCAATGTTGTGGATAAGGTCAGATATCTGGGTCACATCATTAGGGACGACCTCAGTGACGATGATGATGTTCAGAGACAATACTGTAAATTATATGCACAAGCTAACATGTTGTCACGAAAATTTCATATGTGTACTGATGATGTTAAGATTGCCCTTTTTAAAGCTTATTGTACTCCACTATATACTGCCCACTTGTGGTGCAGATACAGTAAAAGTAAATATAACAAATTGAGAGTGGCGTATAATGATGCTCTAAGAATTCTGCTGAGGCTACCAAGGTGCACAAGTGCCAGTCAACTGTTTGTAAACAGTGGTGTTCCCACTTTAAATGCATTGCTCAGGAATCTGATGTACAGTTTTATGATGAGATTGATGGACTCCAAAAATGAAATTATAATGACTTTAACCATGCCGAAGTTAAGCAGCATCAGATACACTTCCAGTCTCTGGAAGCATTGGAGAGAGTGTCTGTATGTTTTTTAGTTGTGTTTCTTATTTGTCTGTTGTTGTTTTGTCTGTTGTACTGTCGTGTATATGGACCTATATGAGTCTGAAATAAAGATAAATAATAATAATAATAATAATAATAACCTCTGTCTTATGTACATTTACTCTACTGTTGGAGGTCACGCCCCTTTTTGGCCTTTTCGAGATAGCTAGAGATGCCAAAAATGAACGACATATCCGAGATTTGGTGTTCTAGCCCTTAAAGAAAAAAAGTTTTCCCAAATGGACTGTTATTTGGACAAAGCCCCTCAGAAGTGTTGCCTGCAAGACTAGTGGTTCAGAATGTGGTGGAAAAAAAGTCTTTGTGATGGGAAGGTTCTACCGCCCTGAAATTTGAATACCTTATTCTAGGGCGTAACTGGTACCCCCGCACCGAAACTTGGCCCGGTCGGACCCTGAGGGCAGGGAGGGGGGGGTCTGAGGTTTCGGGTTAGGGTTAGGATTAGGGTTAGGGCCGGCTTCTTCAGAGACCCACAATTAATTATATATACCACTGGGAAGTGCCAACCATTCTCCATATCCATATGGGGAGGAGGGGAGGGAGGGGGGCTTGTGGACACTGGGGGTGCACACTAGACGTAAATAGGAACCACACTCAAGAGAAGGAACTACCTCTCACACATATTCAATTAATTGTTTCAAATATCCCTGCCTCGTTAAATCAATGAGCTTGGTGTTTAGCATTCAAGAATAGGTTATAGGCTGTGTCATTATAAAATCTGTCCATGCACGTCTCTCAGAGTGACGTAACAAACCACCAGACAGCGATTAAAAAAACAACGATTCAAGTTCATTAAAAAAGTAATTTATTAATTACAAGTCTAAACTGCGGAAAATAACATATTCCGAAGTGGCTTTTGAAGGAAACCTTGGAATATCTATCCATTTCCTAACCAGCGGACCCTAGGTCACGTGACGTAGACGCAGGCCTATTGAAAAGAAAAAAGCCCAAAAAAACGTAGGCGTCACGTGTTTAAAGCCGTTATTGAGTTTAATTAACTAAATATTAAATATTAATATTATATATATATAGAGAGAAATGTAAAATTATTTAGTTATTTTTTATTTTAAGTAGAAATGTAGGCCTAGCTTTTATTCAATTATCGCTATAACAAGATGATGCTAGAGCGTGCACTGCGCAGCCCGCCCCCCCCTTCTGAAGTCGAAAAAAAATCTCAATTGACAGCAGCTCCTTTGCCGCATGGTTTTTAGAGCCATGTAAGGATTAGAGGGGCGGTCGATAGCAACCACCATAGCAACCATGACAGTCAAGTGACGTGGACGCAGCCCCATTGAAAAAAATAGAATACACACCCTACACACTCAGGAGATGAATTATATTTAAATGATTGTGACCATGGAGCCTTTATTTGCATGGGTTTACATTTCGTTCTGTGTAGCATGGAAAAAACGGAGAAACTCTCCCATTCAGAATGCATTGGTTTACATTTCGTTCTTTGGAGCACGGATATTTTTATTTATTTATTTTCAGTTTTTGAGGAGGTGCTTCAAAGATGCAAATCTTTCAGCAATAATCCAAAATCCAATGGCAAAACCCGTTGGCTTTTTGTCGAGGGAATCCAGGGCGACGCTCACTTCCGGGTTGGCCAACATACGTCATCCCTCCACCACTCTACTGTCTGTAGGGCTATATCAGGAGTTAATGCACGCACTGCAGCCAATCAGAATCAGAGTATTCCCCCAGACCGTGGTCTAAACAATATTATTCACGAGTTATAAACAACCCCTACACATCAATATTAATGATAACCCTGTGGAAATTGCCATAAGTGAGAGATGCAATTTCTCAAGTTGAGCACACAGTTGTGTGACTCGTTTATTTAGTAAGAGAGAAACAGGAAATCAAAACGTGCTGAAGGTAAACAAATCCCGCATGGGCTCTGACGTCATGAGACGCTCGTAATCCTTAAAAGGGACAGCGATCCCTGAACCACCAAGATAGTAAACGACATGCCTAACACAATTGAAAGAACAACACATAACAAAATACTGTAGGTGAATTATGTTACACTCACTACAACCCATTAAATACGGTATGATTTCTAGATGCCATGGCAACGTCCGCTCGCGACACTGGACTTGCGATCGAGGCATCGACGCGGACGTTCATTCACATAGCCAAAAACAAGAGAATAGATGGCTAGATAAAATAAACATCAAGACATACAATTCTAAAAAGAACAGATGAAGCAGCTACCCTTTTTTCCTTCGCGGTTTGCCTACAGAGCAGCGCACCTGCATTTAATATATCCTTGTATTGTCACAATTTCTCAGTATCAAAGGTGAAAGTAGAAACAGGTGGCCAAAAGCTGTCGTATTGTTAGTTATCACAGACAATTTTAAGTAGAAACGGGTGGCCAAAAGCTGTCATTTGTTAGTTATCACAGACAATTTTCAACAATGAATGATCTGTACGGAGCTCCATAAGGAAATGCGCCGACTTTGGCTCAGCCTGGCTCCGCCTCTTTCGCTACGTAGCTAAGATGGCTGCCGTTGAATACGGGGAGTGTCCTTCGATCCACACTTCACGATTAGCCCTTTTTGAGTACGGCATCCGGGTCCTTGAAGTATACTTCTCTTCTTTTTTTTTTGAGATACTATCTCATAATTATGAGATAATTATCTCATAATTATGAGATAACTGGTGTTCTGACCATCAGTAGTGTTGCCAGATTGGGCGGTTTCCCACCCAATTGAGATGCTTAGGATGGCCGTCTGCGGGTAAAAATGGGTAAAAAGGGTATTTGGGTGGGTTTTTCTGCAGATTTCTGGCCATAGAAAGCAATAGAATTTAGTTAAAATTGGGCGGGATTGGGTGCTTCCAGGTGGATTTTGAGCATTTTTGGGCTGGACATCATCAGTCTCACCTGGCAACCGTGCAGTTGCACTAGTCCCAGGCTTGAGGGTTGCTTTCGTGACTGGAACAGACTCGAAACAGGTAGGTTCTAATCAACTAAAAAGTAAATGGATTCGTCTGACATTTCTCTGTAGTTGTTAGTAGTCCACCCTAGGTTTTCGACTGTCTTTAATATGTTCATGGGTTCACATTCGATTGAATCTTAGCTAGCTAACTAGACCAGCTAACCAAACGGCAATGTGCTGTCTGTCTGCCCTGCAGCCTTATGGATTTAAACGATGATGGCCTGTGGAGTTTTCTTCGGGAACGCGGAGTCTCCGAAGATGGAATCAGCCAAATGCAAGCCGACAAGGTGAGGCGATGTGCAAATGTGCTAGAGTAGCTCAGATATGCTGTTCGATGTTGTCTAATGGTACGGCCACACCAACCGCGTTACTCGCGTTAGGGGCGTCCAAACTCGGCATTTTTGCATAGGGAACCATTGGTATAGGCGCGTAGACGCGTTACATGCGTTGAAGCGTCGCGTTAGGGGCGTTAGGCGCGTCAGACGCACGTAATTACACACGTAAACGCAGTAACGCGCCCAACGCACCAACGCCCGAGGTTCAGAAATGTGAACTTTCAACGCTCTAACGCGTGGCGCTTAGCCGCGATAGCCAATCAGCGTGGAGCTTGACCCGACGTCACTGGCAGAGAGTAGTGAGCTTGGACAGAAGCATACGGCCGACATCTTTCTTTATTCTGGGTGGAAATAGTTACATAGTTACGCCATTAAATGCGTTTATGGAAACATTTTTAGCGAGAAATGTGCATTTTACTTTCATAATGTTCGCTCGGTGAATGTGAAGGATGATTGGTTTGATAGTTATGACGAAGAGGGAACGCTCCGTTCACTTGCATGGACAGAGTCTCTGGATGCTAAGCAACCTCAACGTCTTGGCGGACAATTTCTCTCCTGATCAACACTACGAATGCTGGAAACACACCAGACACACCATGTGAAGTTATTTAACCCGATTATTGTTATTTATATCAGAGATTATTTAATCTAACCCGATCTAAACTCTATCACCCAAACACGGCGGCGTTTGGGTTTCCTACCTCGGACTCCAGTGCAGCCACGGCCGACAACTATCTTTATTCTGGGTGGAAATAGTAATATAGTTACGCCATTAAATGCGTTTATGGAAACATTTTTAGCGAGAAATGTGCATTTTACTTTCATGATGTTCGCTCGGTGAATGTGAAGGATGTTTGGTTTGATAGTTATGACGAAGAGGGAACGCTCCGTTCACTTGCATGGACATGGACTCATCTAGCTGCGTTGGCGCGTTGACGCGTTGGAAGCGTTGAACCGATTAACCACCACACAATGATCAAGCGTCAGGTTAGGCGCGTTACTCGCGTTATCCAACGCGAGTAACGCGTTTGGTGTGGCCGCACCGTAAAGGTACGAACACACCAAACGCGTACCCGCGTATAGACGCGTATAAAATCGGCAATTTTTCCATAGGGAACCATTGGTTTACGCACGTATGAGGCGCGTACATGTGTTACATGCGTAAAAGCAACATTTTACTCGCGTTAGCGGCGTATGAGCTGCGTATATATACGTGCGTACATATACGCGCATACGCGAGGAGTTCAAAAAATTGAACTTTCAACGCTCATACGCGTAATGCTTATGGTGCGGCCACACCAACCGCGTTACTCGCGTTGGATAACGCGAGTAACGCGCCTAACCTGACGCTTGACCAGTGTGTGGTGGTTCAACGCTTCCAACGCGTCAACGCAGCTAGATGAGTCCATGTCCATGCAAGTGAACGGAGCGTTCCCTCTTCGTCATAACTATCAAACCAAACATCCTTCACATTCACTGAGCGAACATTATGAAAGTAAAATGCACATTTCTCGCTAAAAATGTTTCCATAAACGCATTTAATGGCGTAACTATGTAACTATTTCCGCCCAGAATAAAGAAAGATGTCGGCCGTGGCTGCGCTGGAGTCCGAGGTAGGAAACCCAAACGCCGCCGTGTTTGGGTGCATGATAGAGTTTAGATCGGGTTAGATTAAATAATCTCGGATATAAATAACAATAATCGGGTTAAATAACTTCACATGTTGTGTCTGGTGTGTTTCCAGCATTCGCAGTGTTGATCAGCAGATATATAGTCCGCCAAGACGTTGAGGCGTTTAAGGCGGACTATTTCTCTGCTGATCAACACTACGAATGCTGGAAACACACCAGACACACCATGTGAAGTTATTTAACCCGATTATTGTTATTTATATCCGAGATTATTTAATCTAACCCGATCCAAGCTCTATCATGCACCCAAACACGGCGGCGTTTGGGTTTCCTTCCTGGGACTCCTAAATCCAGCGCAGCCACAGGCGCGTAGCTGCGTACGTAGGACAATTTTTGACACAAAATGGTCAAGCAACATTTTAGCTGCGTTACGCGCGTACATCTATACGTGGGTACGCGTTTGGTGTGTTCGTACCTTAAGGCTAATTTATGCTCCTCGTGTCAGTAGTGCTAGTCAGCAGTGTTGTATAGTAGCGAAGTAGAAATACTTCGTTACTGTACTTAAGTAGTTTTTTTGGATATTTGTACTTTACTTTACTACTTATATTTCTCTGTACTTTTACTTTTACTTCGCTACATTTTGCGAAGAAAACGGATACTTTTACTCCACTACATTTCCCTTGAAACCTTCGTTACTTGTTACAAAATCAACTCATCTTTAGAAAAAAAAAAAAGAATCATGAGAGATATGAGAATAACGTTGGGGACTGTGGTAGAACACTGACTGCGATCCTGTTTGGCAAATCAGCTGTCCCAGCGCACGTTCGCAAAGCCCCCTTGCTTAGTTACTGTTGCTACGTCGATCAAAACTCCTACGACTGTCAACACACAAATGCATGGCTAGGACGAGGGCAAGGGCTATCAAAATTCTACTATTTGTATCAGGCTGGTTTGTACACGCAGTATTACAACACTATCTTATACACTTCAATACGCTGTATATGTGCGATTTTTGCTACAAAGCTAATTTAAATACCCTTTTTGGGCAGGGACTTAAGTTTTCCGAAAATCCGCGATCCTGGATGACACCAAAATCAATATTAAGTAACGTGTACCAGCGCACACACACACACGTACACGCACGCACACGGACGCACGCACACACACGCACAGACACACACACACGCACACTTTCGGTGCTGTTTTAATAATGATAAATAATTAATTTAATTTGTATAGCAAACTTTAACACTGCAAGGAGGTTTGAGTGTCCTTGATTTAAAATGAGCGGTGAGGAGGTCCTGGAGGTAGGTTGGACCGGAAGTGTTTATGGCCTTGTGGAGTTTTGCCTATTGTGTTTGTGTTAGTTGAAATAAACTCCATTATTCTCAAAATTCTGACCCTTTGCTTTTTTATTAACAGCAGTTACTTGTACTTTTACTTTCAGTACTTAAGTACATTTAATATCAGAAAAGTACTTTTGATACTTAAGTACAGTAAAGATCAGATACTTTAATACTTTTACTTAAGTACTATTCTAAAAGGTGACTTTTACTTTTACTTAAGTAATTTTCCAGTAAGGTATCTGTACTTTTACTTAAGTATGGCTTTTGAGTACTTTATACACCACTGCTAGTCAGTAGTGCTACTACCCCGGCCATCATCTGTTCAGGCTGCTGCCTTCTGGCAAAAGGTTCAGCAGCATTACCAGCAGAACCAATAGGATGACCAACAGCTACTTCCCTTGGGCTGTCAGGACTTTAAACCACAGCACTTTTTTTTTTTATTTGTTATATGTAGGCTATATATTCTTATTGCACCTCAAGGGGTAGCCTTTTTCAATTTCGTTATACAGGTGACTGTGTAATGACAATAAAGTCTATCTTATCTTATCTTATCTTATCTTAGTTCAGGGGCTGCACGGTTCCAGTAGGCGACTTGAGGAGTGCTAGCTAAACTTAGTGAGTTTGGCTTTGTAGCCTTCTAACCATCTGAACCCAGCTCTTTAACAAACTTCAGACTGAGAAACCGTCACGCTTTATGGATAATTAATGTACCATGCGTTTATAAAACAGTAAATGGCCGAATGACCGCACGGTGTAAGGTTCGAGCCCTAATTTATATGCTAATTACAAATCGATTTTTAACCAGCTACTTTGAAACTATCTTCTCGCCACAGAGAGTGGGCTACATAGGCTGAAATTAAACCTCGAACCTAAAGACAATGAAACAGTGTTTAACAATCACTGTATTGAAGGGTGTGCCCAAACGCCGGAGAGGGACTGCATTTTAATTTAGCTCGCGAAAACGTTCTTATTTCAAACTCGCTCTGACATGCTCCTTAGGCCACGTTCTGTCCCACAACAACGACCTGATCACTTGTTGCGTCGGAAAAGCAAGGACTCAGAGTGTAGTTTGTAGGGCCTATTCAAAAATAGTACAGGGGAAACGAATAGTAAAGAATATGTCATGAAATGTATTATGAGATAGAAGCCTGTCGCCGCTGAATTCTGTTCATCAAGCTGTTTTTGAACATGCTGGGAAACACTTTCGTTTAACAGTTTACAAATGGTGTCCGTGTCCAGCATTTTCAAAACCTGCTTGGTGAGCAGGGCGATTAATCTTCATGTAGGGTTGTACTTGGCTGGGTATTGTATATGTAATAATGGCCACTACATGGCAACACAAACATTTTCTGATAACCTATGCTTAAAGGACCACTTCTGCCAATTTCATTATGCTGTTGTATTGCTCACGCTACCCTTGACTTGTCAGTACCCGGTGATGCTGCATTTTTCGGCTCAGCCCTTTCCGAGATCTGAGCTATTCTAATGGGTGCAGATTTTGTTTACATTTTAAAAATTCTTAACATAGGCCTACTCCAAATATTTTCCCAAAAGGTATCGCTGTTTGCTAGTTGTCTGCTGATGTTGCATAACCTTTTAGATGTTTTTGGGAATAAATCAAGATGTTTTTTTGAAGTGTAAACAAACACCTGCCCCCATTACAATGACCAGGATCTCAGGTACTGACAAGTCCAGGGTAGTGTGAGCATTACAACTGCATGTTGAAATTGGTTGAAGTTATCCTTTAAGATGAACTGAGCAGACAGGCAGAATTCAATTAGATAACTTCAAAGGGATAGGATGGTTTAAATTAGCTTTTATGTCCTCTCATTGCAAAACAAGTAGCCTATTCTCCTTTTCTAAGTCTGGCTGGTGGTCACCCTAACATATTCTAGATATAGATGTATGACGTCCATTATGTCTTAAGAGTTATAGCAAATCTTAACATTTATTTTGTTTCAGACATGTGAAAGTTTTTATCTTTTACCTAAAACTTTTACATGTCTGAAACAAAAACAAAAAACAAATTCACAGCATGTTATAAATCCACATGTTATTAGGGGACTTGTAAGTGATATCTGGTTTGATTTTGTGTGGATATGAATAGAATAGTAAGTGGTGTCTTTTCTACGTTGGTTTTTGTAATTGTAATTATTTTTTGTGTGTCTTCACAGATTGATGCATTTGCCATTCAAGACATAGATGATGCATCCCTTGCATGTTACATACCACTCTATGGGGACAGAATTGCCACAAGGCGATACTGCATGGACAAACAAAAAAGGAAGGAAAATGAACCATTGAGGATGTCACTTCTAGATAAACTGCGAAAGAGAATGAGGACCGGTGCAACAAGTCATGGTGAGACATCAGAACCAGGAGCTTCCTCTCTTGGGCTAAGAAGATCTACTACCAAAAATGCTGTCAAGAACACACGAAAAATTTAGCTGGGTTGGATCCATGAGGGCAAACAAGTAAGGAAGCGATGTGGTGGAGGCACCAGGGTTCTTGATGTGAACAAGACTGCAACTAAAATGGATTTACTCTCTCTTGCGAAGGAACTATTTTTTCCAAACGGCAAGTCTAAAAAAGGAAACTGGGAAGACTTAATTCACAATGTGTATGATTTCAAGGAATGCGAACTTGATGACCACACAGATGTTGGTGAACTGTACGAATTGTCGAAGTTTGGGATGTTGCGCTTTTACTTACACACAGCAGTCCAACCACAAGAAGCAGACACGGACAAGGAAGATGACAGTGCCCTGAGTGACACTCCCACAGAGCAGGACACACAAAGTGCCCTGAGTGACACTCCCACAGAGCAGGACACACAAAGTGCCCTGAGTGACACTCCCACAGAGCAGGACACAAAAAGTGCCCTGAGTGACACTCCCACAGAGCAGGACACACAAAGTGCCCTGAGTGACACTCCCAGAGAGCAGGACACACAAAGTGCCCTGAGTGACACTCCCACAGAGCAGGACGCTCAAAGTGCCCTGAGTGACACTCCCACAGAGCAGGACGCACAAAGTGCCCTGAGTGACACTCCCACAGAGCAGGACGCACAAAGTGCCCTGAGTGACACTCCCACAGAGCAGGACGCACAAAGTCCCCTGAGTGACACTCCCACAGAGCAGGACGCACAAAGTGCACTGAGTGACACTCCCACAGAGCAGGACACACAAAGTGCCCTGAGTGACACTCCCACAGAGCAGGACGCACAAAGTGCCCTGAGTGACACTCCCACAGAGCAGGACGCACAAAGTGCCCTGAGTGACACTCCCACAGAGCAGGACACACAAAGTGCCCTGAGTGACACTCCCACAGAGCAGGACACACAAAGTGCCCTGAGTGACACTCCCACAGAGCAGGACGCACAAAGTGCCCTGAGTGATACTCCCACAGAGCAGGAAGAACAAAGTGCCCTGAGTGACACTCCCACAGAGCAGGACATACAAATCTCTGTTATCCACTTTGAAAATTCATCTGGCTATGAATTCGTAGATCTTCGGTCCCTATCTCCAATGTCTGATCCAGAAGTATTCTTTGGGCCAGGAGAAGGCACTCCTTCTGAAGGCCAACTGGATGACACAATTCCACTTGGGCTTAACATCGACTCCCCTGTGACCTCTACCTTTCTACATCCACCTGATGACATTACCACATCCGTACCACTTGCCTCAACACCTCTTCCTATGCCAATGTACGAGATTCAATCTTTAAATTCTGAAACACCATCAATGCGAATAACACTTCACAGGGCTAATCTCTTTGATGAAATGATAATCCAATTCAAGGATCCCTCTATCCTGGACTACCCATTGAATTACAGTATGGTCAATGAACGTGGCAGAGACGAGGATGGAGTTGCCAGAGATGTGTACACTGTCTTTTGGAATGAATCTTTGGACAGGGCAGCAGAAGGTGCAGAGTTAAGAATACCCTCTCTGTCACCGAGATGGCAGGAAGATGAATGGAAGGCTGTGGGAAGAATTCTAGCGAAAGGATGGATGGATCAAGGATACTTTCCTGTGCGCCTTGCCCCGGCATTCACTACAGCCCTCCTATTCGGTGAGCATGCGGTGTCTATGAAGACACTCTTTGAGGCATTTCGGATGTATTTAAGTCAGTCTGAGAGAGATGTTATTGACATGGCTTTAAATGAAGACCTTGACGGTGAGTCCCAGGATGAACTCCTGGATATACTTGATAGGCTGGGAGTGAAAATCGTTCCAAAACGTGAAAATCTCAAAGCAGTACTCCTTCAAGCGGCACATAAGCAGATGATCAAGGAGCCAAAATATGCTCTCGACAATATGGCAGCAGTTGCTGCTAAATGCCTGAAGACCACCATAAACACACCAGAACAACTGGAAGCCATGTATACGGACAAAAATCCAACGCGCCGGAAAGTCCTGAAGCTCATTGAAGCCCATCCAGTCTCTGCTGCAGAGAAACAAGCCTTCAAATTTTTCCAGCAGTACATCCGTGGATTACACGATACAGGATTAAGAAAACTGTTGAGGTTCATAACTGGCTCTGACATTACATCTGTATCAAAAATTGAAGTACTTTTCACCAATGTAGCAGGACTGTCCCGTCGACCAGTTGTGCACACTTGTGGAGCAGTCTTGGAGCTACCATTCACTTACAACTCCTACCCGGAGCTGCGAATTGAGATGGAAGCAGTACTTTCCAGCAATTACTTGCAAATGAACATTATGTAGTTGCATGAGGTGTAGCAAGCCAATAGAGCACCAGAATCAAAGTGTCTGTTCTTCATTGCATGTTCCAATAAGTTTGCTTTATGTAGTACACAGATGTGCCTGATACAAGAACAAGTACTATCAGAAAACACTGTGAAGTAGAAGTCAACTGTATGACATCTACCTTTTCATGAATGCGTTGGCCTCTTACTTGACCTTGACTTTACCTTTTTTTCAGCATTGATGCGTAAATGCCCACACTGTTTCTGCCTATATGCAGATTTCTTCAGTTTTGTTTGTCTGTTCTGTTCGTCATTGCATGTTCTGTTCGTCATTGCATTTTGTACATAGTATTCTTTATTACATAGTAAACATATTTGCCTGATACGAGGACAACTACTATTAGAAAACACTGCTATGAATTTAGTATTGTGTTACTTGTAAGTCTTTTCTCTTTTTTTGATGAATGCATTTGGGTCATACTACGAAACGGGTGCCATTTGAGTCCACAGCATTTCATGATCTTCAAAGGATGTAAAACATTGTCAAAATGTGTTCCAAAAGTTCAAGGTTGTAAATGGTACTGTTTTTAATTACATGATTAATGTTTAAATAACATTGCAAAATTAAAACAAACACTTTTTAGACATTATTAGTAAGGATATGGCTGGTTTTGCCATGTCCGCAATGACCAACATGGAATTTGCATTAACCTTTTTAACTAGAAAATATTATTTATAAACAAAACCTTTATTATACTAAGGATTAAAGTTATGCCCCTGACACTATACAATAGATTTATTCAAAATAAAACATTATTATATGCAAAAAAAGTCATTATTTGCGCATGTCCCCCATTTTGTCTTACAACCCGGTAACGCTTACAGTTTCTGCCTATTAAGAATGCACTGTTGCTTTAAATGATATCAGAGAGAGGAAGTGACATCATTCGAACCCTTGCAGGAGTCAAGCTCAAGAGCAGGTAAGTTCCCACATTATTTTAAATTGTTTATTTGCTGTTTTTGTGTGTTAGACAGGGTCCGTCAAGCTTAGTCTTACAGCCCCGTAACGCATAATAGATAGGGAAACTGTTTTAATTTTTTTTTAAATCCAGTTGTAATGTTTAGAAAATTATATTTAAGTCTGATTAGTGTAGTTGCTAGCTCAGCTAGTTGACCACATGCACACAAAATTTTGAATTTTTGAAATTTTTATTGAGTGAATGCAATGAGCCATTGTAGGAACGTACTGCGTACTCAAATTTTGGCTAGTAAGTACGGACAGTACGGGTATTGGAACACGGCACTGTACTTACGTGACACAAACCAGCACCGCAAACGTTCTCTCCCGCTTGAGATGACGTCTTTCTTTATAGGTTCATGGGTCTGATTCGCCGATTTCCCATGCTGATATCCCCGGAGATTCTCGGGCATCTTCGACAATTTGGCTATAGATTGTCTCATTACACGCTAAATAATATCATTATAGCCTAATTATATATATAGCCTATACATATATATAGGCAATATATATATTTAGGCAATATATATATAGCATTTGTGGTTTTGGCATAAACATAACTAGGGTGCACTGTACTATCTGCGCACACCCTTTCTGAAGCCTCTCTCTCGCTCTCTCTCTCTCTGTCCCTCCCTCTCTCTCTTTCTCTCTCGTACCGTTTTGTGGAGCACGTTCATTGTCTGACAACACTCCCATTCAGAAAGCAATGGTTTACATTTCGTTCTGTGTAGCACGCAAAAAGTCGGACTATCGTACTCTGGAACACGCTTAAATAGATTAACGTTTGTGCGCATGAGCACGCAATCGCGTGATACCGGGTTGGTCAGGGTGTTGTTCTCCGGGGCTGCAGCTGGACCCTACTCCAAATGGGAAGCATATGAAGGGGGAGTGTCACTATACCTGTTAATCAAAATTGAATGGAAGCTTACGCTACTCTGCTTGGGCTGAATACATTTAGCACATTCCCCCTAAAAAAAACAAGATATATCATATATCCTGGGTTTTTCTGTCACTTTTTGGTGCTGTTGCTGCTTTAGGTTTTACCAAAATATAAAACAATATGTTCTATAATATTTTTAAATTTTTACTGTAAAAGGTAGGGAGGGCTTAGCCCTGTTAGCCCATTTATACCAGCCGTCCCTGCTGTCACTAGATATCTAGAAAACGTTGAGTGCCGTGCCGTGGCCAAGGGGCTGGCTTCCTGGGTTCCTGGCTGGAATACGGATGGCGTGGTCACACTAGCCAAACGTTCTAGACTTTAGTATGCAAATGAGCTCGGGCACGGGGCCGCGGCCCTAGTGTGAGTGGCCCCTGACTGGTTGAAAATTTTTTTTCCCCCTCAATGAACTTCTGCCTATAAAATCCATGAGGAAGTGAAAGCTTCAATCTTTTGAAGTTTGTAATAGAGCCCAATTGTTGGAATTACAGAATTGTAAGGAAAAAGTCAACTGTAATACTGTTTTCATTTGTATGCTGGAATATCAGTCCTAAAGTCAGTTGGTGCTTTGTCATTCCGCATTTCAAATTCTACACTGCTTTACTTTTGAGATTTATAATGGTCTCTGACCTCCCTTGATGTATGTACTCTGTGTAAATGTAAATAGACTGCATTTATATAGCACTTTATCTAACCATTGGCCACCCAAAGCGCTTTACAATATTGCCTCACATTCACCATGCACATTCACACACCGACGGCGGAGTCAACCATGCAAGGCGACAGCCAGCTCGTCGGGAGCTAACAGTTAGGTGCCTTCCTCAAGGACACCTCGACACTCAGCTAGTAGGTGCCGGGGATCTAACCAACAACCTTCAGGTTACCAGCCAACCCGCTCTACCTCCTGACTATTGCCTCCCATGTATAGATAAATATGTGTGTGTATATATATATATATATATAAATATATATATATATATAGAGCTGTCAAGCGATTAAAATATTTAATCGTGATTAATCGCATTTATGCCATAGTTAACTCACGATTAATCGTGATTAATCGCAAATTATTTTTCTATGCTAAATATCCCTTGATTTTTTTGTCCCATAATTCTTCTCATTTTAATTCTCTTATCAACATGGTGAAGTGCATCGGCTTGCCTTGTGCAAATGATTTTTTATTGATAACAACATTGGCCTATACTGATCAAAACAGGACGATACAAAAAAAGAGCCTATAGTGCAATTAAACGACTGCTTTGAACAAATGTAATTTGAACATAGCAGTCAGGCTACTGCTTCTTTGTTTTGAGCCAAAGAAAAAAAAAAAAATAATAATAATAAAATAATTGCGTTAATCACGCGTTAAATTTTTTAACGCTGTTAAAATTGGTTTGCGTTAACACCGTTAATAACACATTTAACAGACAGCTCTAATATATATATATATATATACATATAGTAGGCAAGCCCATCAGCACAGCTGATGGGCTCAGACAAGCTAACTAATCTCCTCGCTCAGTGGATTGCCACCAGCTGCTGGCCCATCAGCGTGGTTGAAGATGATGGGCTCGGGCTTGTTCTCCAGGCGGCCACAGGTGACCCATCTTACAAACTACCTGCGAGGCGAACTATCATGCGAATACATGACCAGCACGCCGCAGAGAAAGCCGGAAAAGATGAGAAGATGGTAGAGGCGACGTGTGTAACACTGACTGGGGACCATTGGACATCTGTCAATAATGATAATTACCTCGGCGTTACTTTACACCTCATCGATGCCAGCTGGGAACTTATCTCCTTTGCTCTAGGTAGGCTACGTTATGTAATTTTAACAGTGTTGGGCAAGCTACTTGGAAATTGTACTGAGCTAAGCTATCAGTTACTCTACCATAAACAAAGCTTCACTACACAAAAGCTACCACCCAGTCAAATGTAGGCGAACAAGCTAAGTTACACAGCAAAAGTAGTTCAATTTCAAGATACATGTTTAAGTTGAACCAAATTCTTAAAATTCCAAAGATAGGCCTACAAGTTCAAGTATGTTGCAGGGATATTCTCTATACTACAAATGGCTGCACTGTGTTTAGCCACAAAAATACCCCAGAAATAGTGGCCAAGCTACTTCTTTACCATTGGAGACAGTTTTCAACACATTTCATTCAGTCCTTCTAGTTGCAGAGTTCGCACGTGCTAGGCTAGCGCAAGTCAACGGGCAATGCTAGCCTGCTAATAAAACAGTTGCCCACTCCACAGTACACCCGAGGTAAATCAATTATAACGGCAGAAGTGAAAAGACTGAAAAGTTACTTGGGTAACACTTTATTTTGATAGTCCACTGTTGACACTCAACAAGCTATCAGTAGATATGCAGTTGCATGTCAACAGTGAATGAGTTGAAATTCAACCGAACTATCTCAACTGATAAGCAACATGTATTCAACTAACTAAGTTAACTATAACTTAAGTTGCACTATTAGTAGATGTTTAGTTGATATTCAACGAAGCTCTTTCAACAGATAAGCCACATGGATTCAACTAACTGTTAGTCAACTATAAGTTGCGCTATTAGTAGATTTTTTATTGATATTCAGTAGAGCTGTCAGTTAAACGCGTTATTAACGGCGTTAACGCAACCAAATTTAACGGCGTTAAAATTTTTATCGCGCGATTAACGCAATTATTTTATAAAAAAAAATAATAATAATATAGCCTGACTGCTATGTTCAAATGACATTTGTTCAAAGCAGTCGTTTAATTGCACTATAGGCTCTTTTTTTGTATCGTCCTGTTTTGATCAGTGTATATGCCAATGTTGTTATCAATAAAAAATCATTTGCACAAGTCAAGCCGATGCACTTCACCATGTTGATAAGATAATTAAAATGAGAAGAATTATGGGACAAAAAAATCAAGGGATATTTAGCATAGAAAAATAATTTGCGATTAATCGCGATTAATTAGAGTTAACTATGACTTTATTGCGATTAATCACGATTAAATATTTTAATCGCTTGACAGCTCTAATATTCAGCAGTGCTCTTTCAACAGATAAGAAACATGCATTCAACTGTCAGTTAACTACAAGTTGCACTATTACTACATGTTTAGTTGATATTCAACAGTGAGTTAGTTGATACTCAAAATAACTGTCAACAAATATGTAACATGCATTCAACTAACTGTTAGTTGGCTATAATATCATTTTATTTTGTTAAAATATTTTACAAAAACTGTCTGAAACAGACATTAAAATGGTCTTCATCAATATTCAACTAACTATCTGTTGAGTGTCAACTTCTATTAAGATGACTATCAACTGCTGTTATTAATCAATACTCAACTTACCTTTAGTATTGATCAACTGCCCCCCCCCCCACTCTCACAAGGTACACATCTCATCTAATGAATCATCTAATGAACAGTCAACCTCTGTTGATCATATAGGTTCATTTTAAAATAAAGATAAGAATATTCTGTTGATTTCATATGACTGTCAACAAACTATCAGCCAATATTAAACTAAGCATTAGTAGACAGGTCTTCGGACTATCAAATTAAAGTGAAAACAGTTTAGTGTCTACAAACTATTAACAGAGCAAAACAGAGAAAATAGTTGACTATCTGTTGATGATCAACAAACTATCAGCCGATATTCAACTAAGCATTAGTAGGCAGGTCTTCGGACTATGAAATTAAAGTGAAAACAGTTTAGTGCCTACAAGCTATTAACAGAGCAAAATAGAGAAAATAGTTGACTATCTGTTGATGCTCAACAAACTATCAGTCGATATTCAACTAAGCATTAGTAGACAGGTCTTCGGACTATCAAATTAAAGTGAAAACAGTTGAGAACAGTAGAGTCTACAGCAGTGAACCCCAATTAGCGGCCCGCGGGCCAGATCCGGCCCGCGAGAGCCAAATGTCCGGCCCGCGCAGACCCACATGTCACATGTTATCTCCCAAAAAAAAAAAAAAACTTTTTTTTTTTTTTTATTTGCGCGCGGTCTGCTATATTTTCCCCTCAGCCCATACCATCCACTTGACCGTTGACGTTACTGCGTGTATACGTAATGACGTGCTTCGTGCGTTTTCAACTTCACTAGCGTCACACTCCAGAGAGTAGCCGCCGCATGCTGTCACTTTCCCGCTATCCGTCTGTCATCCCAGGGAATTACAACTTTGACAAAAATCAATGGATTGAAAATTGATGAAAGAAACATGTAATTTGCATGCTGCCAGCTTTAATGGAACCCAGAAACATCTGAGCAACGCAAACAAAAGATTGCAAGCATGTTGACATCATACGAGCGGTCAGTTTTAACCATATGCAAAACGGCATCGGCACAAGAGAGCGCAACAGCTGCTTCATTGCATGTTTCCTGGACGCTTGATAAAGCTAAGAAGCCCTTTGCTGAGGCAGAGTTCATTAAACAATGTGCAATTCACATGGCTGGTGAAATCTTAAATCAAGAGGAAAAAATCAAAACAAAAGTTTTGGAGCTATGAAAGCAGGTGCCGAGGAAATGTCAGCTGAACACAAAGATCTGTTGCTGCACAACGATGTTCGCTGGCTGAGTAAAGGCCGTGTGTTGGAGAGGGTGTGCGACCTGCGTGATGAACTTGTGTCATTTTTATCCAGCCTGCAGAGCCCAAAAGCCCACGAATTTCTGGCGGGCTGACGCCAAGGTGTTGGCAGATGTTAATTTTTTGTGTGACATCATGTCTCATCTGAATCCCCTTAACCTGCAGCTACAAGGCAAGAACCACACTGTTGCTGACATGTACGAAGCGATTGAAGCCCTCCAGTCGAAGCTGGATGCTATTTAAACCTAATTGATCTAGCCCTCCTGCATTATCGCTAAAACAGTAATTATAATTAAAGCTAAATTTGCACCTAAAAATGGCGAATTAGAAAAATGAAACGACATTTTGGCCCTTGGCATGGCATGTTTGACCAAATTTGGCCCTCTGAAAGAACTAATTGGGGAACCCTGGTCTACAGACTAGTAACAGTACAAAAAAGTTTTGCAAAACGAATCAGTAACACTGGATGACCACAAAGTGAAATAAACAAAACATAAGCAGGATATCAGAGACGGAAAACAACTTTATTATTTGAAAATAAATAACTAAACGTAATCAGAACTTGTGGTACAAAGGAGAAGAGGTCAAAGGGCAATGTACATTTATAGTAAGTCAAAAGAACTTCAACCAGGCTTACTTTGAACTTTTTAAAACAAGTAAAAAAATGAAAGGATAAATCCGGTGTAAAATGGATCTGGGATATGTTTAACATGGTAACGAAATGGGATGTTAATTTGGGAGCAAAAAAGTGAATGTAGACGCATTCTTACCGTCACGTGCTCTCTGGCCCGTCCCTGCCACGCTACCTGCTGTAGCTCCTCCCACCAAATGTCAGTTATGCGCGTTCATGTGAATTCAGTTACATTGATAGGAAGACGAAACACCATGTCCGATTCCGAGGTAATTAAACATTAGTGCTGATAGCTACATAAGTACATATATAGCATCAACATCTTACTCACAGACATACCATGTATGTTATCTTAAAATCATTGCAATTGCGCTGGTAGGCCTAAGAAATGTAGCTATATCAGCCAAGCAAGATAGCAAACTAATTGCAACTGTAGTTCGTTAGCATAAGCTGCCAGAGCTAGTAACCTGGTCATCAATATATTATATACTGACGTTTTGTAGTCATGAATTGTACTACAATAACGCTAATTTTTTGCATTATAAGAGTGTCCAAGAAGAGAGCCAAGCTGGCTCTGGGGACGATTATGTCCCAGGTCCTAGCAGCACAGGACGTGGGATATGTAGGGTCAGCGGACGTCCTGCTGCTAGAGGCAGGCAGCCTAGGGGCAGAGGCAGGGCCAGAGGAAGGGGACGAGGTCGCGGTAGGAGAGGTCCTGACACGATAGGGCAAGAGGACATGGCCCGTGTGGAAGCAATCAGGATTCAACGAATCACAAATGAGCAGGTATGTTTATTTCATGTCATACTTTTAACAAAAAAAATCAGGCGAGCCATTGTCAGTATAAATGTGTAATAAGTAATTGTACATTTCCTGGCCAGGTTCGAATCAGAAACCTGAACCTAGAAGCTTCCCACCATCTGCTGGAGCTGTGTTTGGAACGGGAACCATCCCTCATCTTTGACCTCCTGGCCATGTCCATCCCTCATCCCACATCTGACCCACAACAGCCTGGTCCCAGTGACCCACAGCAGCCAGCCTGGTGCATTTGCACCAAATGCAAGGAGATGCCTACGGATATAGAGAGGAAATGCTGTGGACAACTCCTGGACTCCTGTGTCTCCATGATGCCTCACATGGACGCATACATAATGCAGGGGGGGGTTCTGCGGCTGGCCAGGAGGATCTGGAATGATGTCCGTGCTGTGGCTGACCGTCCAGACCCAGGGGAGGACAACAAACAATTTAGGTTTGCCGCCTATAGGCAGTTTGTTGTTTGGCAATACGGAGCACTGGCTCGGGGACACAGGGTCGTCATCCCTAGTTGTTGTGTCTGGAGGATACGGGACAAGTACCCAGACCCACTTGGACAATATGTTGGCTTCCTCACAAGGAGACTTTAAGCATCATTAAAAAGTGCTTAAAAAATACATGTTCAATTTCCTGTTATTATGACCCATCTTTTCATTGTTGGTTACAGCAGACATCAAAATAACTATAGCATATCATGATAACAATGCACATTCAGCAGGTGTAATGCTGGATAAAGGATGAGGGCAGGTGCGGTAAAAAGCTTTTTTATTAAATAATAAAACAATAAGATAATAACACACACACAGGAACACCTTGGCCTTCGATGACTACATGCAGCACAAGTGCAAATTCTAAATAAGTATAAAAGCACTACATAACAAAATGCCTTTTTAGCAGAACAATCGTGCAACTGCATTGAAAATATGTCAATTATAAACAAATTGATCATAAAAAACTATACACAAAATCCTATTTTTTTTTCATATATTTTGTAAGAACCAAGTGTAAATAATACAAAACTGTGAAGGACATTTAGACCTAATAAATCGAATATTTACAAATATCAAAAATCAAAAAGTGAGCAGCGTAATACTGTTCCAAACAGCCCCCAGCAGCCTACAGTCAGCTCCAGTTTAGTTGGTATGGGACCTCCAATCTCTTCTAGGTCTCTTACTGCATTCCTTGCCCTGTTGAACGAATAAAGTCACTACTTTTCCTAAGTGTTTAATTTCCCTTTACTTGGGATATGTACTGTATCATGTGTAGATAATATGTCAAACAGGTTTCATTCCATACCTACTCCTCTGTGGAATTGGGTTTGCAACAGGTCCTGAGTGGTGGGAGGTGGGATGCTTGCAAGAACCCCATATTGCCGTGGGTCATTAGGCCTTTTTTTTCTGGTCTTTGGCAAGTTAGTTAGTTAGTTATATATGCTCCTTATAACGGCTAGCCGTTGGGAGTTGCTGGACCGGCCCAATTGTCGATCTAGCAAACCCTTGTCTGATGTCAGCCGGGCTTCTAGGATAGCACTCTGCAGGTCTGCCATGTATCCGTAGTCCTTCTCCACCTTCACTGTGTATAGACTCCAAGTCTTTGACTTTTTATTGTAGAGCTTGCAGTACCTGACACAGGATGAAATAATGTCTCAATGTATCCACATCAGTCATGCAGCTTAGAATATTGTAAATCTGAAATATATATATATGAAAATGATTGAAAACGTTTATGCTGATGGCTCTATTCAGCCATCAGCCTTCCTCTTCACCGGTCTGTGAACATGATGGTTATAGTCCAACGCTGCTAAGAGGGTGCGAGCCTTGTAAACAGGTGGGCTAAAGCTGAATCGCTTGCTGGCATACATCAGTATATGATTATGGAAGGATCCCAGCTCAGCGGTTGACCTTACAGAATAAAAGAAACAGATGATTAAGCTATGACCCCACATCTATACACATATAATATAACTTTAGTGCTCATTTGAAAGTGGCCATGAATACAGCGTTATAGATTTGCTTGTAAGAGCCATTACCATGAATAGTGTTTATAACACCATGTGCCCAGTATTGTGACAAGTGTAAGACAGTGTATAGCAAGCACCTCAGCCAAGTCAATGGCTTGAGCACTGTATGTCAAATGCCCATAAAGCAGGACTTAGCCACTTACAATAACCTTCTTAGGAAAACATGTTTACTTACCTGAAACTTAGGAACTTCTCCACATTCTGCAGCCAGTGCTCATCCAGCACTATTTCTGACAGTAACTGAAAGGCCTCAGAATCACTCTGGATCCACTCCTTCTCCCTGTCGGCCGATAAGGGGCCATGTTCACAGCAAGATAGTGCCCACTCATGCTCTCCTTGAACATGGTGGAGAAGACCTGTCCACATATCCTACAGTAAAACAGAACTGCATCATTTCTTATTGTGTTGTTTTTTTTACACAATAAATAATACCTATTTTGTCATTATATAAATGCTAGTGCAAGTTTTTAAAATAAATATAAAATAAAATAACCAAAGTCAATTTATCAATAAAAACATGATGTAAGAAATGGTCAGGAATTGCAAAGTGAAATCCAAAACAGAATTTCAACACAATACTTACACCGAACTGATTAGTGTTCTGTGCAGTCTTACAGCAATACCAGAAATGGTTGCATATCTCCTTACTCCAGGTAAGGAGAATTGAACATCCTTTCCGAAGGCCTGCCTTGACACGGAATGGAAAAGAACATTTAAAGGCCCACTATGCAACTTTTTTAGCCAAAATTACATCAAGTATGCAGGTTGAGAGTTATGCTGATGGTTCTGCATCCATTTCTGGGTCGATTGGTGGGTGTGTCATTTACCCATGTCGCCTCTCCAGTGAAAAAGCGCATATGCAACTTGATCTGTTCGGACCGAGCCAATCCGGATGTGACGCAGCGGAAGTATCCTCGAAAATGTAGTCAGATTGTAGTTTCGAAAATGCTTTACGGCACAGACACACACCCAAACATGGCACCGGCTAGATATAAACAGCCAGTTGCGAGGCAATTGTTGCATTCATCATGGATCGACTGATAAGGGACCCAAGAGGCGACTGAGGGTGGAACAAAAGAAGAATGGACCACAAAAGAGATCAGACATGAGTGAAAGGGGAACAAAGCAACTTTTTTGGCTTGATTTACCTTAATATAACAGGCTAGGAGTCATTGCGATGGTTCCATTATACATTTTTGTTCGATTGTTCGTTGTTTCAACTCCCCCTTGCGCATCTTGGCGGAGAAAATGAATATGTTTTTGCCGGCGACCCGCCACCCACTCTCGCGGGAGTCTCGGGTCTCGCGAAGTAACGAATTGCTTTGCGGCACAGACCCCCAAACACGGAACCGGCTCGATATAAACACAAGTAACTAAGGGATTGTTACATTCATCATAGAGCAGCCGACTAAAAAGAGACAGAGAAACCCAATGTCGGAGGAACAGAAGAAGAGAAAAGGGAGACTGACCGACAGAGAGGCCAGACACGAGTAAACGTTGGGCAAGCTTTTCAGGAATAGCGTGAACTGAAAGAAAAAGAAGACTTCAAATCAGACTCCGACTTGGCCGTGTTGCTTTTGAAATTGAAAGTACCCTTGGGTGAACTTTGTCCTCGTGGTATTCTTGATGTTGATAGTCTCTGTACAAATGTGTTTGCTCAACCATTTTGTTGTGAGCCCTGTAAAAATTGTTTTCTCGACCGTTTTGTATGTTTCTAGCTTGCTTGGTTGCAACCATATAAACACCTTTGTTTCCATTGTTGTTTTGCTGTTCGTCTGTCTCGTCCCCCAGATACAGACTGAATCCCCGAATCCAGGTTCTTGTTTAATTAGATTATTATGTTGGCCAACACTCTCACACTGATTGTTCTGTTCAACCTAAGATAAAACAATTATAATCTAGGATATAAATTCTCCCCGTCAACTATAAAAAGGATGGCTTTATGTTTATTGCAATACAAATACACCATTTTAAAAATGTATAACCTTGCCTACACTTTATGAACATTTACTTCGGACATGGCTCCACGCATTCGCCGGCTTCTTTGAAAACAAATGCACATGGCTCGCGTAGAAGTGCATGGGGAAGGGTCGCCAACGAGTTGTTACCACAGTGTTGTAAAATATCTACTACGAAGCTGTAGGGGGCGCTGTGTAGAGAAATGTGCGTGCCAAAACCAAGAAAACAGCGAAGAAATTCCCGAAGTTGCATAGTGGGCCTTTAAATAAAGCTCAGACTTTGTCATCAATGTTGATTTGGCAAATTCTCTGGAACCAGGAACCTGATGTAATCACCATCTGTGTGCTAGACACCTGGCTTATAACTGAATGGCAGGAAATGGCAAGACCTTTACAATTCAGTCATTGTGCTCATCATATCAAAGAAGTTGTTTTAACATAAACAACATGAGTAGAAATCAAGTAGGAAAAACTGTGTTGTTTGACTTAGTATTATAACAATCTATTATCAAGGACCAATAACAGAATCGAAGTCAGGAACTTACTGCATGGATTTTTTTACCCAAGTTCTTTGACCCATGCCAGATGTCAAGGGTGTGTCGAACACCAGAGTCCTTGAACCTGCCTTTTGTTGGATCTGCATGGAAGGATGCAAACAGATATATGTTAGACGCAGGCTAAAACATTTTGACAATGATCAATCATGAAATACATGGAGCAATACTTCATCCGTAAAATTATACACATAAATATCTTTGCACTTACTGAAGAGCGCCGAGATCTGTGAATGAGCATCAGTGCAAAACTCTTGTAGGCGAATCTCTTGGTGGAGAGTCTCAAAGGTCCGGATGAAAGCCTCCTTCTCCATGATTACAGAATTCTTCTGGGTCTCCCTCTTATCAATATTGACAATCGATATGATCTCTTTACTGTCGTTGTCCATCGTTGTGTATGTACAGTACTGTGCTGAAAACCCAGGACTATCCATACGACCGTCACCTATGAAAGATGAAAAAAAAACATTGCAGATATAATAGATAAAAGCCACATTATCTCACTTATCAATGTCAAAGGTGAACATAGTATGAAATTACACATTACACAAAAAGTAAATAAATCAAATGTAGTTGAGCCACATTGTAATCAGCTGTGTGTAGGACTGTAGGAGTAATATTTGTAGGAGAGGGATTTGCAAACTTACCCAGGGCCACTACACTGTCCTTTGATTTCGGCCGGGTAATAATGGCTGACCTCTTGTCATCCCAGTAGTCCTCGATGGCATCAACGCAGTAGGCGTCCTGGATTTTAAAGAATGTTGTTCTATGTACTATTCCCAAGTTCATGAATTTGAACAGCAGAGCCACCTTCCCGTAGTTGTTCCCAGAGAGGAGGCTGTTCGAGGACAACATGAAGTCACCTGCATGCATGCCATATTTTAGAGTGGGCTGGGAGTTCCACCTCCAGACACTGTGACCCTGATGACATATCTGAAAAATTAAAAAAGAGCAACACAGCACAGAACAGTAGCTGTCATTAAATAGATAATAATTAACAAGCATGTGTACACTATGCCCTCAAAGTGAAATATCTGATCCTACAGTATGTCTTTATTGCTAACCAAGTACTCACCCATTCCACGACAACTGATGTGCCCCTGGAAGTTATTTTCACTTCAAATGGTCTAAGTGCTCCACATTCAGCATCAGTTACTGGGTCCTTTGTGTTGCACTTGGGGATTGGTACGACGAGATACTGAGCCAGCTGTTTAAGACAGCTATGGTAGACAATGGAAGCTGGTTGTCCAATTATATCTTCCTTGCAGAGGACTTGGGTCTTCTCTGGTAGCGGTGGTATCACTTCTGAGGAATTGTGTCCATCATCAATGTCATGAACAGTCTCCTCCAGACCAACAGCTGGTAAGGTGTCCAGCCATTTGCTCTTTTGAAGAGCTCCACCAGTCCTGTGATAACAACATATACAAACGCTACAGAGTTTAGGAATAACATTTGCGTATTGAAATGCCTGAACCACAATACAGATATATCAAACATGCAAGTTGCTGGAGCAATTATGCTATTGTTTTTCGTGTTATTTGGGGAATATGCCGTTTTATGTTTTGACTACTGCGTGGATTAATTGTTCATGGGAAGGCATTTAGGTAATCACCTGGCATGGTGTATGTAATTCGTAGCAGCTAACAGTTTTGTACCGTGTCCTAAGTCATGGGAATTGTTTGCTTTGTATTGAACTGAATTGAATACCTGATATGGCAAATAGACGTAATTGAGTTGCATGTTGTAATTTAGTTGCATCATGTGCTACGGTGAGCAAGAACCAGCAATGAATAAACGGGTCACAACACTCAAAGATATTTGATTTATTATACATACCGCACACAGAGATAAGGCACGTAATCGATGTCACTGTCATCACTGCATTCGCTGTCTTCCCCCATCATTTCTTCCTCCTCTGAAGACGATGGACGATGGGTCATCATCGTCCATCTCCATTTCTGGGTGCCAACTGTCATCTTCTCCACTGTCATCTTCACAGGTGTTATCGGCCCAGCCAATTCTATGAAGGAGATTTTTTAGAGGGCTAAGTTTAAAAAGTGTATTGCATCAATAATACAGGGATTTGATGGAACATACAAGGGAACACTAGAGCCGAGGACACACTTACGTAGAGTTCCGGATGTCATTAAATTCTTCTTCAGTTATGACTTCAATGTCAGTTACCTGTGAAGAAATACTACAAATACAAAAACAATAAAATACAATATTAACATATTGGAGTACTTGAGAAGTCAATAAATGGAGAGGTATTAATGTTGATTAGTTGATACAGAAGTAACTTTTTCCACTGTTCTTTCTTTACCTTGCATCCATACTTTGAAATGTAGTGGCAGGATTGGTGTCCTCTACATCTTGAGCATCCAAGAAGTCATCGGCTCTGAGAATATAAATAGTGTGATAAAATAAAGGTCTTTGAAATTAGTTATTAGGCTATATTGTCTTCTATAAAGGTGGAAGCTGAAAATAAATGTACACAATTTCATAATTTGGAAATGTTAATGGAAAACGGTGGTGGGGTAGTGATCACCTGTCTAAGAGGGTCTCTGAATGTATGCTTGAAGCTGGGGGAAGAGGCAGGTTTCTCCTGCGCTTGCATGGTGTGGATGAAGTAGGGGATGTGAGGTTCTCATAACTGCCAAAACAGGTCAAGCACAACAGTGATTGGACAACAAAGAAAAACGTTATCGGAATTAAAAAAAAATATATATTTGTTAAAATAACACAGAAAGCCAGATTACACACAAGGAAACCGTCACTTCAAAGCGATCGCGAAACTGTGCTAGGCTGCTGCTAGCTTGCAACAACGTTATAACAATACATGGAATATCTTATGCTAGACTTCCCTCGCTGTGCTTATCTTGGCAGTTGTGTCAAAGTAGCTTTTACACAAACGTGACTCGGACATCATCCACAGTTGAGTTGAGGCCTAGGCCACGTGTTAGCACAATCTCTGTGTTATTCCGACAGGGTTGGTGTGACCATAACTAACCTATAAAACGGACCGGGAAAATAACCATGGGCCGATGCAAGACATCCTACAGAACCGTATTGAAATGATTACATTACAGAACCGTAATGTAACGGTTATCGTGGCTATGCTTAGTAAAAAAACATACCAGCCGACACTTTACATATTCATCACAATATACCATGGAGAGATAACACAATTTCTTACCTGTCTTTAAGAAATGTAGCCATCTCAGCGTCCGATTTTAAGTTTATCCGGTCACGTAACTCTCTCCATCGCTCATAAGCCACGCCGATGTTTACTCTGGTTTTATTTCGAGCTCTCTCCGCCTCCCTTTTAGTAGCTGTCCTTTCAACAAGTGTCTTTCCTCTTTTTTTCGCTGTCTTAGTGGTGTTAGTTGATGGTATCCGGGGAATGGGAAATTTATGGGCCGTTGATGAAGACATGGCTATTCATTTGTTGTCCGCCGTAGTAGTACAAAACTGTCCGACTGCTAGGCTCGTGAACGCTCACGCAGGGACGCACCAACGTCGTTGCCAAGGTGACGGACAGTCCCACAGCCAATAAGAACGGAGAATCGGAGCCTCGCTCTGATTGGTCAAAGTGTACATGAGCGGTGGCAATTTTTGGGTGCGGCCCACAGAGGCAGGGGAGAGCAAAGTTATGAGCAGATATTCTCAGAGCACTTCACCTACATAAAGCTGACTGGCTATTAGGACAGTTTTGCCAAATATTACAGTAAAGAAATTACCCACCCTAGCTTTAAGTTGGCTGTTTTTAGCCGATTCTACCAAAACGCTATAAACTTGGAACGATGGGGGCAAGTCTCATGGTAAAAACGAAATTGCTATTTTAAACCACTTAAAAGGATAGAAGTAGCTCGACACTTCTTTGGTAGTATAATAAGGGTCTTAAAATATAAAACGAGGCATTGATAACTTTGTTAGTGTACAGATTGTTTATTAAAAATGATATTTTATGCACACAATACCATCAGTAGTTCACCCATCGACACCATCTTGTATTTAAGACTCGATAAGTAGATTGGCGAACACAGAGCTTAGCTTGCGTGTTGTTCACGGATGTCACAATCTCTGTGTTTGTCAATGTACTTATTTCGAGTCTTAAATACAAGATGGCGTCGACGGGTGAACAACTGATGGCATTGTGTGTATAAAATGCAATTTTTAATAAACAATCTGTACGCTTACAAAGTTATCAATGCCTCGTTTTATATTTTAAGACCCTTACTATACTACCAAAGAATTGTCGGGCTACTTCTAGCCTTTTAAGTGGTTTAAAATAGCGATTTCGTTTTTACCATGAGACATCGTTCCAAGCTTATAGCGTTTTGGTAGAATCGGCTAAAAACAGCCAACTTAAGAATGCCTCTGCATGTGCTTTTTTGCTCCCAAACGAACATCCCATCTCATTATCATATTAAAAATATCCCAGATCCATTTTACACAGGATTTATCCTTTAATTAAAAAAACTCTCTCCTTTCACCCCTGTCCCTTTAACCCTTTTTTGGAGAATGGTATCAGTTTTTTTTTCCTCTTCAGGTCTTCAATTTTAAGTGTAAGTTCTCCAACAATTTTGGACTGGCAGAGCTTTGCAAAATGAAGGAGCCTCTGTTTGCCTTTGATTTCATCCAGGACACTCCTCTCTGCAATGTAGAGCTCCGCTATTGCTGCGGTGTCCTTAACTGCGTTTCTAGAAACGCGTGCCTTCAGGAATGCCCTCGACATCTTGCGTCCTGGTTGAATTAGTTTAAGGACCCGGCGGTACCTTTTTACAACATCCGATATTGTTGTCACTGAAAATGGAAAATAAATTAACAACAATAAAACACTAATATAAATACAGTTTACTGCTACCCAAAGATTGTTGTGGTGTGTCTTAGTTGCAGGGTAAGGGTTAGTAAGTACTTTTAGAAAAATTAAATTTTCATAGGGGTGCTAATAATTCTGCCCTAAGCTGTATACACTATATGTAATGTCCAAACCTAAAGAAATACAGCATAAAGTATAGTTTACTTTACCTCGAAGTCCTTTGTTCTTTGACATCTTCGAAGCCTTTTTGCTCTTCTTTTTGTTTTTCTTTTTGTGCTTCCTCTTTTTCTTGCGGCCATCAGAGGAGGAAGAGCTCGTATCACTGCTACTGGAATCTGTGGAGTCAGTGCTGGAGTTGGTACTCCAGTCAGTGTCTGACTCTGGGTCGGTGGCAGTGTTGTCCATTTTCTCACCTGAGAAATGACAAAAAGCAGAAAAATAAAACTTAAAACAACCTTAAAGTACAACTTTACCCCCTGTCTCAGCATAACTTCCCCCACTGCACAATTTCAAAAAATACGTTCTGACCAAGGTTCTGACGGCTGATAGTCGGGAAGGGGGTGGCTGTAAAGGAGGCGGGGTTAAGCTAGCTTCCACTCAGGAAGATCTGAATGACATGATTTCCTTGAAAAACTGAGAGACACAAAGTCTAAAGGTACTGTCGCTACACGATGTGAGCTCATATGCTCATATGTCTATCAGACGTTGTGACATAGAGTGACCCTCATACGATGGGTGAACCCCAATATTGTTGTGGTATATTGTTGTAAAATTCTAGTGAAGCCACATACATTCTTGAAAGTCCTTAAGTAAAACTTTTCTCCAGCTTTACTACCCTTGATTTGCTGAAGGCCTTTGCTCAAGCTTGAGCAAAGCATTCTCCTCCTCCAGCTCATTGATTCGGGACTGCAGCTCTTCCGACCTTTTTTTCCATTGCACTTTATGTGCTTGAATATTTTCGATATTACTTACTGCAAAATAGGATAAAAAATAGAATATATGAGTCAAACCTTGTAGGAAAATGTAACATGTTAACTTTTGTACAATGGTATGAACTATACATGTATTACCCAGTTTTGGCATACTACTATCCTTTGTCATAGGTGAATTATCAGGACACACAACGGAAAATTATGGTTACTGACAGAAGTTGATGCATCAAAATGAATGCACCAGATGTCTATATTAATGTTATTGGTGTCCAAAATCACACAAGAAATTGTTGGTTATAAACAATACATTTAGCATTGTTAAACAGCAAATGAAGTGCATGTTATAAATAAAGACATTTAGAGACAGGACAAAAGGGCATTATCACTGTGGAATCACTTTCACACATTTTTAAAGGCTTTCACACATTAAAGGCATTAGCCTATAGTACAAGCTTTTATACATTCATATTTTGATTATTTATGTGTATGTTTTAAATTGAGATATACAGGTTTTAAAACTATCAATTCTCACATTTTCCTTGAAAACCAAGCCAGTACAATCATAATTCCTTTTTATATATAGCATCGTAAATCGCAATATTGGCCACCTTAATCACATCGCACAAATTCTCCAAATCTTCGCCACACTAATTGGGTGCACCGCTGGCGCAACAGGCATCTCTGGAGGGACGACTCTTACCAGTCAGACGTTACGTTACATATTAGTGGTATTAGATCAGTGTCATTGGGAGGGTTTATACAAAGATTCTTGAGTTGAATTTACTACCTTTCTTAATACCGTCACAATATTTTTTAATACCAGCACGACTTCAAGCTGCAACTGTAGCAGCGTGAAGTAAAGTGACGAACAGTAACAGTAAGGCTACAACACTTTGCCCTTCACAAGCCATGTGACTGTGGGTCAATGTTAGTCACAATGGTGGTAGAGTACTTGAAGAGCCAAATATTTTCTGAGGGGGTACTCATTGTTAAAAAGTTTGAAAACCACTGGCTACCTCACTTTCTCTGTCACTCATACACTTGAAATAATAAACATGTGTGAACATTGAAACTACACCCAGGGGTAGGCAACCTTTATATTTTTGTCCAGAGCCACAAAACGCCTTATAAGTGGAGAAGCCTGTACAATTTCTGAAAAGTATGCTGTTGTGTTTTCTGTTGGAGAATTGGAGAACCTAAAAATTCATTCAGGCTCACACACACACACACACACACACACACACACACACACACACACACACACACACACACACACACACACACACACACACACACACACACACACACACACCTTCCCGTGAGGATGGACACTGGGGTTTCAACGGCCTTCAGTGTGCATATTGTATACAGTTCTCTGCGTTTATAATAAACCAAACCGTTTGAAAATCTGTTGAGAATTGAGCAAGTTATGGTTATTTAAAAAGTACATGTACCACTACCAACACAATGTTACAGGTGAGCAGCTTACTGTGGTAAGATTGCCGCCAGTGGTGACGTTCAACTCCATTGGCCAGCAGCGCGGACGAGACATCTAGTTCTATATCTATCTATGGGTATTAACGTCGTCACCCCCCAGCTAAGCAAAGCTAACGTTACTAGCTCTTGCCGAGCCCGGCCAGAAACAGTTTGAGTATTACAATAACTTTACAAATGTGTCAACCCAACTTACCAGCAGTAGGCATATCGGAGCTTTCTCCTTCATTCCCCCGCTGTCCTTTTGCCCGGGTAGAGCGCTCAGGCCTTTCCACCATAGGCCTATTCATATTTTGAGGCGAGGCCGAGGGTTGATCCGATCTTAACTGATGAAAAATCATATGCTGGTGCTGAAACAAGAGATAGGTCTAACATAGGTGGTTCACACATACAAGTAATGGCGCCTGCTTTCGAAATAAAACAATAACTGTTGAGAGAGGGTTGATACTTACCATAGCGACAAGATCCAATTATTTTGCGCGGACTAACCCTGCGTTCACACCAAAAGATGCATTTGCTGCCCGAACGCGTTGACGCCTGAGTTTTGCGGCGCGTCAAATCAAGTTTTGCGGCGCGTCAAAGTTTTGCGGCGCGTCAAAAGTTGAAATATTTCAACTCGAGCAGCATTTGACGCGCCGCAAAATACGTGAACGCGCCCTTCGCCCGTGCCCGGCAGCGGGCACGGGCATGCCGCACCGCAAATCAGATTTTGACGCGCCGCAAATCAAGTTTTGCTGCCCGTTTTCTCGGCAGCAAATGCTGCGGCAGCAAAGCAGCAACGCGTCTCTACATTCACTTTGATTGGGATCACGACGCGCGTCAACTTTTTGCATCTTTTGGTGTGAACGCACGGTAATAGCTTATTTCAACGGCACCGAGTTGGCGGTGCGGCTTAGCCAATCGGACGGTAGAAGCGCTTGATTATTATTATTGAGTCAGGCATCAACCAGGGAATCAGCCCAACCTTAGCGGTGGGAGGCTTTTAGATGTAAAAATCAAGCGTACCTCCACATATTGAACCAATAACAGAAAAGTGCGCCAGATTTTCAAATCAGGGACTTTTTGGCCAGTAACATCAGTTATTTCCTCTGCCCACCGGTGCTATTGCTTCGCTTGCGGGAACACTTTTGAGATAAGTGAATGTCAAGGAGACAAAAAAAACATCATTCAAGTTGATAACATGGTTGCAAAAGAAAAGGTTGCTGCAAAGAAAAGTGAAATGCAAAAACTGCAGACACAAAATGAAGATGGTCTACTATACACAGTCCACAAACCTCCACATCTGGTAAGTGTGCTAATGTTATTAATTATTGTTAACTCATGGGCCCATCAGTTGTTTGGCAATCGGCACAACCATTTAGGTTGGAATATGATATTATTGCGAGTTTCCGCTCCTCCACCGCGCAGCAGCTCGCCGCCTCCCTTCATTTCAATGAGGGAACGCGGCAGAGGGGAGGCGGTTGCCCTACCGCTCAGCTTTCCCAAACTGTGTTTGTTCTCTCGACTTTATTATTCGTAAAAGCTCATACAGAGACTATTACACCGATATACATGTTTTAAAAGAGAAATACATGTGATGAATTTCTGGCCAAGCTATCCCAACGAGGATTATTTTTTTTTAAAAGGTCACTTTTCGTTTTTCGTGTTTTGATTTCCAAACGGATATGGATTGAACGGAAGATACACGGATTTTGGGGCCATAGGATTTGGTGCCCCAAAAAAATAAATGTTGAAAATATATTGAAATATATGTATGGTAGCCCTTATTAACAATTCCCATTTGAACGTAATATATGTTACTAATTAATCAAATGCTAATGAATGGTTTGATTGATTCAATGTTATTATTTCAGACATATCAAAAAAACAAAACAAAATGAAAAGCATGAAAATACAATAGGCAAGGCAAGGCAAGGCAACTTTATTTATATAGCACTTTTCATACACAAGGCAGACTCAAAGTACTTCACATATAAACATTGTCATACGATAAAATAAAATAATAGATAAGTAAAAGAAAACATATGCAAGAAATTAGTAAAATAGAAAGTGCAATGTATTTAAGAGAAAATTAAATTGAAAGTTAAAAAGGCTTTTTAGTAAGTAAAATTGAAAGTGCAATGTATTTAAGATCAGATCAACAGTCTCTCTGGAACCCAAGTCGGGACTATAACCCGACCTAAAGGACAATATTCCAGGACTCTAACCCAGCTTCTAGGACTCTAGCCCAGACCAAAGGCCTTATTCAACAAAACTCAGGACTCTAACACTTATACACAAACTCAGGACTCTAACCCTTATACAAACAAACTCAGGACTCTAACCCTTATACAAACAAACTCAGGACTCTAACCCTTATACAAATACAAACTCAGGACTCTAACCCTTATACAATATTCTAGGACTCTAACCCAGCTTCTAGGACTCTAGCCAAGACCAAAGGCCTTATTCAACAAAACTCAGGACTCTAACCCTTATACAAACTCAGGACTCTTACCCTTACAAACTCAGGACTCTAACCCTTACACAAATACAAACTCAGGACTCTAACCCTTATACAAATACAAACTCAGGACTCTAACCCTTATACAAACAAACTCAGGACTCTAACCCTTATACAACCTTTCTCTCTGGTATCAGATCATGTATTTTTCTGGTAAAAATAGAAAATAAAGGGAAAGTTAAAAAGGCATTTTAGTAAAATAAAGGTAAAGTATTTAAGATTTAGCAGAAAGCTAAAGCAAACATAAAAGTCTTCAATCTTGTTTTAAAGGTGCTCAGAGTTGGGGCAAGTCTTAAATCCTCAGGGAGTTTATTCCAGCTATTTGTTGCATAGTAACTAAATCCTGCTTTCCCATGTTTCGTGTTTACTCTGGGGATAATTAACAGATTGGTCTCAGTGTTCTAGAAGGCTTATGTAGTGGAAGCATATCAGTTAAATATTTTGGGCCTAAACCATGTAGGGATTTATAGGTTAGCAACATGATTTTAAAATCAATTCTCTGACCTACAGGAAGCCAATGTAACGATTTAAGAATCGGTGTAATGTGTTCAAATTTTTTGGTCTTTGTTAAAACTCTAGCAGCAGCATTCTGAACAAGCTGAAGCTTCCTTAGAGTTTGTTTTGGGAGACCTGTAAGGAGACCATTGCAGTAATCAAGCTTACTAGTGATCAAGGCATGTACAAGTTTTTGTAAGTCTTCGGTGGACATGAGCCCTCTGGGTCTTGCTACATTTTTAAGGTGATAATATGCAGATTTTGTAACTGATTTGATGTGACTTTCGAAATGTAAATCAGAATCCATGATAACCCCTAGATTTCTGGCTTTGATTGAGGTTTTCAGGGACAGAGAGTGAAGGTGTTGGGTTACTTTAAGCCTTTCCGTTTTAGCACCAAATACAATTATCTCTGTTTTATCCTCATTTAGCTGAAGGAAATTTCGGCACATCCAGTCTTTCACTTGCTCAATGCACTGGCACAGCAGATCTATGGGCCGATAGTCATTTGGTGATAGCGATACATAGATTTGCGTGTCATCAGCATAGCAATGATGGTCAATATTGTTATTATGCATGATTTGCCCTAGTGGGAGCATGTAGATGTTGAATAAAGAGGGTCCTAAGATCGAACCTTGTGGGACTCCACACATCACGTTGGTTGATTCTGATACAAAGTCGCCGATGGAAACAATGTAGTTCCTATTTTGTAGGTAGGATCTGAACCAATTTAAGACTGTGCCTGAAAGCCCCACCCAGTTTTCTAACCTGTCCAAGAGTATTGTATGGTCTACAGTGTCGAATGCAGCACTGAGGTCTAGTAGCATTAGTATTGAGGTTTTGCCAGAGTCTGTGTTAAGACGGATGTCGTTTACAACTTTAATGAGGGCGGTCTCAGTGCTGTGCAGGGGTCGAAATCCTGATTGGAAGGTGTCATAACAACAAGTTGATGCCAGGAAGTGATTAAGTTGCTTGAGGACAACTTTCTCAATGATTTTACTTATGAAGGGCAGATTTGATATTGGTCTGTAGTTGTTAATAATAGAGGTATCTAGGCTCCGCTTTTTTAAAAGGGGTTTAATAACTGCAGTTTTTAGGGCTTTTGGGAAGTTGCCTGACTGGAGAGGGTTGTTAACTATCTGCAATATGTCTATTGCTAGGCAGTCAAAAACATTCTTAAAGAGGTTGGTAGGTAAAGAATCAAGGCAACAGGTGGATGGCTTTAGTTGTGTAACAGTTTCCACCAGAGTTTTAGAGTCAATAACATTAAAGCATGCCATCCCTGCCACGTTACTTTTGCCTGAACAGGGTGGTAGTCCAACATTTTTGTTTGAAGTGGAGATATTGATGGCGCGTCTGATGCCTTCAATTGTATAAAAAGCTGCAAACTCATTGCATTTCTGCGTGGAATGGAGATCAGGTGGAATTTGTGTTGGGGGGTTGGTCAGTCTGTCAACAGTTGCAAATAGGGTTTTTGCATTATTATTATTGGATTTAATGATATTGGAGAAAAATGTTTCTATAGCACTTTTTAAGTCTGAATTGTGGGCACGGAGGCTCTCTTTGTAGATATCATGGTGAATATGAAGTTTTGTTTTACGCCAGATGCGTTCAACCTTCCTGCATTCTTTTTTCTGTGCTGTTACAGAAGCAGCTTTTCTCCAGGGTGCCTTTTGCTTTCCAGAAATCGTTTTAACCTTATAAGGTGCAATGACATCCATGACTTTCAAAATTTTCAAATTAAAGTTTTCTACAAGATCATCAGCATAACATGGGTTGAGAGGTGGTAGTAAAGAGATGGCCTTTCTAAAAAGTACATACGATTCTTCATTGATATACCGTTTTTTGACAGTATTTGATTTTGTCTGTATGTCGGGAATAAAAGATATATTAAAGAAAACACAAAAGTGGTCAGACAAGGAAGGATCAGTCACAGAGAGATCAGAAACATTGAGGCCCTTTGTGATAACCAGGTCTAGAGTGTGGCCCTTACAATGAGTAGTCTCTTTCACATGTTGGGACAGTTCAAATGTGTCCAGAATGGTAAAAAGTTTTTTTGCACACTTGTCATTCAAATTATCAGTATGAAAATTGAAGTCACCAGTTATAACTAGACAGTCAAAGTCTGTGGAGATGCTAGACAATAATTCTGAAAAAATTTGCAGAGTATGTGGGTGGCCTGTAAATAATTAATAGGAGAACTCTGGGGGAGCATTTCAATACAGCACAAAGGTATTCGATTGATGGAAAATCACCAAATAACATGTTTCCCCTGAAAAACATTTTTAAATACAATAGACAAAAATGATGTTCAAATCAATTCACAGAAAATAAAAATAAACAAAAAATTAGATATATTTAATTGATATGCCTGAAACAAGTAGGAAGAACTATACACTTAATCCTACCCCCTTGTAATGCATGATTGAAATGTTGAATAAGCTTGTACACAGCGATTAGCCGGCTAGCTTGATATGTAGTATCAAGCTAGTTTAAGTTTTAAGATATCTATTTGATCAAGTTATAATTTATGTCATGATCATCAATTAGGATTATTTACATTGCCACAATGTTTTAGGCTGAGCAGTTGGTAGACTTATACATGTCAAACTTATAGACATCATTTAAATTTCCAATTTTCAGGGAGTGCCGTCGTAAAAGATGTGGACGTTTGAGGAGAAGTGTAAGGACCAAGTCTCTATTCTCAAACTCACACTGTAGTCTCTTCACATGGATGAAGTACATTCACAGGTAATCATTTTAGGTTTTCTCCAACTATTTCACAGATTACAGTTCTAGGTTCAGAGTGTGTAATGTTTGTACAATTTAAGCTGAAACTATAGTTGCAAGTTGCAACAGTAGTTTTTCAGTAGAAAAAGCTTTGTGACTAGAGTAGACTTACGGATTGATCAAACAAGCACATATTTTCTTTGTGTATGTAAACAGTTCTGATTAAATCGTTGTTTTCTTTGTAGATTAGCACAGGGTTTGCAGCTACGGCAGGTAGACATGCTTCAGGATGGCATCACTAAAAGCACTGCTACACTCTCAATGATGTCCAAAAAACTGCGAAGAATTTGCCTAAAAAGCATGAAAAGGCACAGGAGAAAAAAAAGGCCAGAAAATTGGTGGAGTCAACGCTATCGTCCACATTGACGAGAGCAAGTTCTGCCATAAGCGCAAGGTATATTTGTAATATACTTCACTAAATATGGGGTCATTCAATTTCAACTCATCAAAAATCGGATCTTTCCTCAGTTCTTGTTTTGGATTTTATTAAAAACATTACATTTACATTTACATTTAGGGCATTTAGCAGACACTTTTATCCAAAGCGACTTACAATAAGTACATTTGTCATAAGAAGTGCATCAATATATCGCTGTCGGTACAGAAAGGATGTTCATAGAACCAAGTGCAAGTACCACAATCGCTAGGCTAATCAATTCCCCGTATTACAGACATGATAGCAGCTGCTGCAGTTGCTACACAGTTAAGTGCTACAATACAATACAATACAATACAATACAATACACTACTATTAAGTGCTACAATACAATACAATACAATACAATACAATACAATACAATACAATACAATACACTACAATACAGTGTACAATGGTGGTCAGAAGAGGAAAGGTGGCTATGCAGAGTCGAGGTGAACTCTGAACAGGTGAGTCTTGAGTCCTTTTCGGAAGATAGTGAGCGACTCTGCGGTCCTGAGAGAAAAACTTAATGTTGAAATATCAATTGTCTTCAAGAGAAATCTTTAAGCTTTACTTTTAGATTAATTATTGTGGAAGTTTGGCTCTATGAATATAATTTCTGAATTTTCTGAATTTGTATTTAAAGCCTCACCATTCAAAATATTTTCCCTGGAATGGTTTTAACCAGTTGAAATAAATTATTAATTTAAGTACTTGATGATGTTAATCTAATCAAATAAATAGCACTATGTACTGTATTCACATGCAAATCGGCATATTGGAGGGGCCGATGAAAAGTTACAAGGTCATGACTTGTGTGCTGTATGCATCTTTCAAGAAGTATGGAAGACGCCTCGGAGTGTTTTGATACTATTTGCTATAACTAATCTATACCTTAAGAAAACATGGGCTACAATATAGTTTTTTCAGGTAGAGCAAGCTGAAATAAGAAATAGGAAGAAAAGAGCATAAACTCAAAAATTAGACCGTAGGCTATATCATATCAAGGTAATAATGCAACTTCTAGGTAACTGTCAGGTAGTTCAATGCATGAAAGAGTTATCAACTCATTCACTGTTGACATGCAACAACACATACTAATAATAATATGCATTCCAAACTTAAAGAAACAAAAGTTTTTATATTACTCCATTATTTATATCATTTGGAAATTAGCATACTCATCCAACTTCTCACTGGCTGTAATATAACATTGAGTGGTTTTCTTGATTATGCATATATTTGACTAGGGTATTATTTATTTTATAACATATTGTGTTTTGGCAGTACGGAAGAGGGCGCTTCGGGAACAGCTGGAGGAGAAAAAGGACATGGGTCTTTGGAATGCTCCAAATCAAACGGTCTGACAGGCGTCCTATTCTTCGCCTCGTGCAGAGACGAAATAAGGAGACCCTTGTTCCTATCATCAAAAAGCATGTGAAGCGCAAGAGTCTCGTCGTAAGTGATGAGTGGAGAGCGTATGCCGGTCTCGCCACAGAGGGCTACAGGCATGTCAGGGTGAACCACAGCCAACATTATGTTGACCCTCAGACAGGACTCCATACCCAGAACCTCGAGAGAGCGTGGCAGACCCATAAAAAGGAAATTTGGAGAATGCGGGGGAATCGGTCGGAGAAGGCCTTGAAAGAGCAGCTCTGCTTTATTGAGTGGACCTACTGGTTAGCGAGGGAAAATTCAGAAGGTGTCCTTGGCAGGCTTGTCAAGGACATAAGGCGTTCCTATCAGACATAGGAAGCAGAGCTTGGCATTGATCAAAATAGGCTGAAATGGACAGAGGAGAAAGGGGAGAGTGTTTTAATTTATTTTTAAAAGAAAAGTTTTTGTTGTATTTGTTCAAACGGTTTATAGTATTCTTGGTTCTTTTGACTCTTTGAACTCTTCCTTTGTAAAAAAAGTTCTGTTACAGTTTAGTTTTTTTTTTAAATAATAAAGTTGCTTTCTTCTCTGATATGCTGCTTGTTGTTTATTTCACTTTGCGGTCATCCAGTGCAAAACTTGTCTCTATTTTGTACTGTTACTAGTTTGTAGAGTGTCTACTGTTCTCAACTGTTTTCACTTTAATTTGACAGTCCTAAGACCTCTCTACTAATGCTTAGTTGAACATCGACTGATAGTTTGTTGAGAATCAACTAGGGGTGTAACGATTCATGCGATGCATCGATGAATCGATTGTCAGTCCTACCGATTCAAATAAATCGATCTGCTAAAATAAATAAATAGAATGAATCGCTTTGGCTTCACCAATAATCGATATAGATGCTTTAAATCGTATGAATCGATTATGATTAATGTTTTAAGACTTAGTTTACACGTTTATTTTGTGAAGTGCAGCTCGGTAATCCGTAACTCTCATCAGCTAGTCAGCTTGCAAGGAAGTCCCACGAGAGTTTTTTTTCTCCCTCACCCTCTACTGGTGCATTTCAAACATGGCAGAGAGCGGCAGCGAGATTGTTAATGCACCAGCAAACTTGAAATCCAAAGTGTGGAAGCATTTTGGCTTCGCAAAGAATAATGGTAAAATTGAGAAGGGGTGTGTGACGGGGCGCATAGCTTCCGTCAATGTTGCCTGTGTGTGTTTGTCTTGTTTGACTATGTATTCCGTTACCTTCCTACTGTTTTAAAATCATTTATCAACCATGTCATTTATCATGCGCGCTACGGCAGTTTAATACAATCTTGCAAGTACCATCATTACAACGTTCTGTTTAATACCATTTACCATTAACGTCACCTGTTCTGTTGCAATAATCATTCAAACAAGTATGTCGTTGTCAAATTCCAGGTTTGTTTATTTAGTTTAAAAGTTACATGTTAACACAGCGTAAATGTTCGTCTTATCAGCGTCTCTCTAGACTTTGTATTAGGGAATGTGTGCCGCGTCAACGGGGTTTAAATTAACGTCATAACTTCAGTGATGTTGATAGGTTTTCAATGTAGTGAGTCCCCGGGACCCACAGGTGGCGAGTTGGGTGGGTCCCTGAGAAATTCAATGGGTCCCGACTCCCCAGTTTAAAAAATGTGTTTCTTTTTTATTAGGGATCCAAGCCAACAGGTTGGAACCCTATTGTTTTTGTAAGGATTTTTCTTCCTATTATTATACTTACCCCCCCAAAAGTGGTACCACAGCCCAAACCGTAAATGGTGCCGACACGCGAATTGCATGACTAGATCCAGATCTCTTCGGACTACGCAGACGACAAAATCCAGACACGCCGGTCACTAGGTGGCGCTATACCAAGGAATTACCTATTTGGGGCTATAACTCCCACACCGAACCTCCCACATTCAAAACCTTATACACACATATGCACTGGAGTCTGCTGCATCTTTTGGCATAGGCCACGCCCATTTGCGTCAATAATTTTTTTCTGCAAAATCGCGAAAACCGCATAACTGTTTTTTCCCTACTCCTCCCACATTTCTTGACCAATCGACACCAAACTTTGCACACAACATCTTCAGACGCACTTTTTTGATCCGACCTTCGACGACGAAATGGTAGCGTTTGGAATATTGGTTTATTAGCTAAATTAGACGTGGAATATCAAAAATCCAAAGAAATCCCAAATTAGACATCGGATCGAGTCCAAATTTTACACACATGTTGGTGCTAACCTTAATGTCATTCGATAGAAAATGTCGCCATTAGGGGGCGCAATAAACGAGGGAATTGTATATCTTCTACAGAATTTCGCCGCGAAAACGCTACACTGACTTCTCGCTACTCCTACCACAGTCAAATCCTTTGTATCCACAGGTTCAGGGTAGCGTTTTGAACACATGCTTCGCGTTGTGCCGGCGAAATACACATTTCCTGTCGCGTTGTGCCGGCGAAATGCACATCGCTTGGATCCCTGCATAACTGCTTGCAGTTCTAGTTATTATTCCATTTCTTAAATTAAATTAATAGTGTTAAACTCCTTGATGGTGGTATGATATGGTTATAATAAACGGATATATTAATGTATGTTCAAAATGTATCTGAAATTAAACAAATAAAATTCAAAATCTGAAAAGTTTATTGCAGAACTGTCGCAGTGGCATGACATATTACATTCAAATCAAACAGGATTTTTGTAGCATCACAAATAGCACCAAAATAAATTACTAGAATTCAAATCAAAACAAAATGGTGGAAACGTGGGTTTATTTACTATGAAGTTCGTATTTTTAATTGTTGAAATGAAATTAGCGGTGACGAGCTAGTTGTTTTGGTAGCGGCTATATTAGCATGTCGCGATACTTTGTACAGGGGATCACGTCTATTAGACGCGCAGAGGGTTGAAACAGCGCTTGTCCGGTCTGCTCACAAGAAGGTTTCTTTGGCCAGTTACTGTGATTAAACACGAGTTGTTTAATGTTCACAATGTATCGTTTTTCATGGGGAAAATGAGATGCGTCCCCGGGACGCATGGATAGTGAGTTTAGTGCGTCCTTTCAGATTTTAATGCGTCAGCGACGCAGGACGCGTACCTAGCAACATCACTGAACTTCCGGGTAAACCGGAAGTGACCCCGCGTTTTTGGAATTATGTTTATTGCAGTTTTTGTATATTTTGGCTACGCCAAAATCTAGCAATAATATAAAGGTCCAGTATGCTTAAGTTCGAATTGATGTTTTTGTGACTCTCAAGCCCATTCAGTTTGTTTAGTGAAAAATATTTTTCTTTTTGTTGATTTTCGTTTTATTGCCTTATGGGCCTTAAATTGGGAAAATAAAAGATCCCATCTTTTTCCAAACTTCTCGTCGGCTCCTGAGTGATTTTCCACCTAGTTCAAGATGCTCCAACACATCTACCCATGACAGGGTGTCACATTATTGCATGTTTATTTCACTGATATAGAATTTTGGTTCAAAGTTACTGAATCGAATCGTGGTTTACAGAATCGAATCGAATCGAATCGTTCCAAAAAAAGTAATTGTCCTTGAATCGAATCGCCAACTACTGAATCGTTAATCGAATCGAATCGTCTGAAGCCAAAGATTCACACCCCTAATAATATGATATTATTTAGATATGGAGCTCCAGGACTCCCGTGGGTTCTACAATATTTACAGTACACGGCTAAAGGCTGTTTGCGCCTCGGCATTGCGATACATCCACTGTAAACAGAGCTCATGGTACCGTGGCTGCAAGCTGCTCAGGGCCACACCCCACCCTCCTCCTTGACCCGCCTCTCTCCTCCTCATTTGCATTAAAGCTGCATACAACCGAAATGGCGCAATTGGGGAAAGCTCAATGTGCGACTGGCTTGTAGTGGCTGTAGTTCTGCACCACGGCTGAATATCGGGAACGTCTTCAAATACTGTGTTTGGGGCCTACTAATATCTACATTAAAGCATCCATAAAGTAGCATGCCATGGGACCTTTAACGCTTGCATTTTATTGGTCACACTTGTTGATTACGTTACTGTTGTGGTGACAAATCAAGTACATGTACTAACATTCCGTTGTCGGGCGGACTTGACAGGAGAGGGCAGAGGCAGGGGGGAAAGAAATAAACAAAACGGGCAGAGCGAGGGGCACCGAGGCCACAGTGGCCGATGGGCATACGATTTTCAGAAGGGCATCAAGGCCAAAGTGCGGGGCAACGACGGCCATGGCCGTCGTGAAATTCCAACCCTGCCCCTGACACATGGGTCAGGGTCTGGCTAGTGAAGTGTGGATAGTGTGTTTGCCTGTTTACCCGGATGATCGCTGGTAAGGGTTGTATGATGTCATCGACATGCAACCAAATGTAATGACTGTTAAAATGATGAAAAACGAAGGTTAACTCTGGGTCTGGTTCATTATTTGATATTCATAGTATTTCAATCGTAGAAACCCGATGTGGAAATAGATAATGGTTCTTGTTTTAAATTAAAAAAATCACTACTAAATATCACAGATGTCAAGAATTGCTGCTTTTAACAATTATTAAGTATAATTTTTTGATTCAAACTGCTATCTACAGCTATGGTTATGTTAACATAATTCATCAAATATATATTGAGAGGATAGAAATAGGAAAATAAAGTGAATCATTAAAGAGCCAGTGTCCCAAAAATTCAAAAATCAATTGCTTTAAACGTGGTGATATTATTGTGAACATTGCATTTTATACCTGAGTACGTGTTAGTGTACACATCACGACACTGCAAACTAGCACGTTCTAGCGACTTTTCAGAAAACCAATAGCGACTTCTTGTGATTTTTTTGTTAACACTGGTTAAGCTTCTCGGACACCAATAGTATAAGGCCATGTTGTGAGTGGATGTGTGGAACTAAGCAGCTGTTTATTTTAATGTCTGCGTCCTAGTGAGGATTAAATATTGGACACTTATAGTACAACACCTACCACCTAAATACAACATCTCTTATTTTAACCCTCATACACTACAATGGCTCTAAGAAATATCACAAAGTTGCTGTGTGTTTTAATTCCAACTGAAACATTCGGTTTACTTGCTCTTTAAATACTCTCCTACTAGATATACCACCAGTTTTTGCATGTTAGCTTTTACCAAGCTATACACTTGCAGTATTAGCATGTTAGCTTAATTCAGGCTATAAACCAACAGTAGTATCATGTAGCATCAGGTTATCCTTTAATTAGGCTGTCAACTAACAGTATAAGCATGTTCTCTTTGTTGCAGCAGTGGTAATGGCTAGAGCACATATTCAACTAAACATACAGTTATAGAAGACAACTAACTGATAATGTGGATACTATAAATTGTGTGTTATCCATTGACCATCTTCTGGGAGATGGCACCTGGCAGCGTGTAGAGGATCAGGGCAAGGAAGAGGGCAGTGATGAGGAGGATGAGGGCGGCGATGATGTACTTCTTGTAGTTCCGCCAGATGAGGTGGAAGAAGCACTTGAAGGGATTCACAAACCACGAGAAAGATGTGTCTGGACGGCTTGACACACACACACACACACGCACACACACACACACACACACGCACACACACACGCGATCACATGGTGGTGAGTACAAGTCATGTCCTGGACGTTCCCCTAAAGCCAGATCGAAATTACCATATAAAAAATAAAATGGCACACTTAGTGTCGTAAATAATTAATGACAATAACATACATTTGTATTTTTAAGTAGGATACATGTATGAATGGTTGTCAGGTTGGGGAAAGTGTAGTGCAGAAGTAAATGAACTAGAAGTAGTTTGGTCTCTGCACCCTCAGTCTGAGTCTCTACAGTCAAATACTGTAAAAATACCAGAGCTTGGATACTCAAAATAGTAAAGTCTAGTCCAGGTGGGTCTAGTCCAGGTGAGTCTAGTCCAGGAAAGTCTAGTCCAGGTGTAGATACGGCCACACTCAACGCGTTACGAGCGTTAGAGGCATAGAAAATCTTTTTGCATTTTCTATGCATTAGGGAACCATTTTTGCATAGGGAACCATTGGTTTAGGCGCGTAGATGCGTTACACGCGCTAAAGTAGAATGTTGGCCGCGTAAAACGCGTTTTACGCACCTAAATAACGCGGCCAACGCACCAAAACGCCCAACGCACAGAGTTCCAAAAAATTTACTTTTTACGCTCCTACGCGTGACGCTTAGCCGCAATAGCCAAACAGCGTTGAGCTTGACCCGATGTCACTGGCAGAGAGACGGAGCCGAGGACGCACAGAAGCAGAAAGAACATTGACGACCAAGTCATCGTTTCAGTGTGTGCTGAAACGATGAGGAGGTGGTTAAACTCTACCAGCTGTGAGCGCCTACAGAGGTTGTCATGCACTAGAGTTTAGATTGTCTGCCCGAGCCCGAGCCCGAGCCGACCCGCAGGCCGGGTCGGGCTGTAAATAATAGTAGTAACAAATGTGTAACAAATGTGTACAAAGTTATTGCATGTATTAAAAAAAATGTTGGGTTGAAATCGGGCTCGGGCTCATGATTAGAGTTAATGTGTCGGGCCAGGCGGGACTCGGACAGAACGTGCACGGGCCGGATCGGGCTTGATTTTCTGGGCCCAATCTAAGCTCTATCATGCACCAAAACACTGCAGCGTTTGGGTTTCCTACTCTCCTCGAACTCCCACAACAAATACAGCGCAGCGATGGTGGTGATCTCAGCCATGTTTGTGGAGCAAAAGAAAAGCAGCGGAGGAAAATAGGTTTTGGGCGGGCTCATCTAGCTGTGTAGGCGCGTTAGGCGCGTTGAACCATTTTTTTGACACACAATGATCACGCGTCAGGTTAGGCAATGTCTTACTTTGGTTTATCCAGAGGTTCTGGTTCCTTGCGGGCTCGACCAATCGGGTGATTCTCTGCCTCCTCTGATGTCACCAGGTGAAACTCCGCCTCCACCTTACCCTGGGAGGGGCCGCATCATGCCAATCAAACATTGCAGATGGGTCATAGATGTATGAATGAAGATCTTTGTATACATGTGTGTGTGTTTGTAGTGTATATATGTTTGAGAGTTTGTGTGGGCTAGTAGATGTGTATGTAGTCTATAGAATATGGTACAGTGAGGTCCCCAGCCTTCTCTAAGGGCCCCAAGTGTAGTAGTGTGTGTTTTGTACGGTGAGGTCCCCAGCCTTCTCTAAGGGCCCTCACTATAATGTTTGTGTGTGTGTGTCGTACGGTGAGTTCCCCAGCCTTCTCTAAGGGCCCTCACTATAATGTTTGTGTGTGTGTGTCGTACGGTGAGTTCCCCAGCCTTCTCTAAGGGCCACCAGCCCCTGGATCTCTTCTGCTGGAAGATGGAGATGCGGTCCCCTGCCTCCTGCAGCGCCTCTTGCCTGCAGCTCTTAGACGACTTACTCCCCCTGGGGAAGGAGTGGAGGTCCAGCTCCACCGAGCCTGCCACAAACAAATACGTAGACACACATATACACTACCATTCAAAAGTTTGGGGTCACTTAGAAATGTCTTTTTTCAATGAGGATTACATAAAATTTATCAGAAGTACAGTCTAGACATTGTTAATGTGGTAAATTCATCAGAAGTACAGTCTAGACCTTGTTGATGTGGTAAATTCATCAGAAGTACAGTCTAGACCTTGTTGATGTGGTAAATGACGAGATGGAAGATGGAAACGGCTGATTCTTAATGGAATAACTACATAGGTTTACAGAGGCCAATTTCCAGCAACCATCACTCCTGTGTTATAATGGTACATTGTTTAGCTAATTGTGTTAAAAGGCTAATTGATGATTAGAAAACCCATGTGCAATTATGTTAGCATACCTGAAAACTGTTCAAAATAAATGGGGTCACCCAGACAATGAATGGGAATGTATATATTCATATATTTACCCCCCCCCCCACACACACACACAAACACACACACACACACACATACCTAGGAAGTCATCTGAGGACAGCCTCTCGAAGTCCCAGACCTGGAGAACCAGAACGGCCGGCAGCTTCTGTTCAGAACAGTCCAGAGAGAAGATACTGCTCCGCTTGGAGATCACCAGCACCTCCACACACACACACACACACACACACACACACACACACACACACACACACACACACACACACACACACACACACACACACACCTCCTTAATATTATCAACAGAAAAAAAGACGGACCCGCCCCAATCAGGTGTAAGACGGCTTGCAGTGACAAAGACAGGAGCGCACTGTGGTTTGACCATATTGGTCATGAAAACAAATAGCTCATTCTGAAAGGGGTCTTTCACATTACTCTTGTTGTGAAAACTGGACATTTGACCATTTCCATGCTACGAGAATATTCAACATGTTTTTCCCTTATTACAGGACATATGTGTGACACATTTTCCAATGTGTACTACATGAGCTTGAATTAAAAAGCTAAAAGTGAAATATCAAACTATTTTTTCATTTTAGATTGTAATAATTTCCTATACTTCCTATACTAGATACTGAAGTTCAAAGATTTAAATGATGCTGGAGGATGAAACAACTGCTCTCTCTCAGAGAGAGGGTGAGAGGGTGCGCCGAGAGGATGGTCGCACTGACAATGGCTCCGCATGCACTACGCAGCTTTATGTTTATAATTGTTTTTATTGTTAGTTTTTTTGTACGTACTGCACCGTCGCTCATTCAGTATGATCGACTGGCACTTTTGGAAATTCGTTCGTCATTTAAAACTGAGTTTTTCTCAACTTACCGGAGTGCTTGCTGTGACTCCTTTGTCTTACCGCCGGTATGCCTACCAATACGCCGACGGAAGAGAAAGAAGAGAGGCAAGCGAGCCGGCATCCTGTGCAGATCTCGGACGAGATACTGCAACCCAACGCTTCCAAGCATTCTACTAGCGAATGTGCAATCTTTGGACAATAAACTGGACGAGCTACACGCACGGATTGAATTCCAGCGGGACATTGCAAACTGTTGTGTACTGGCGTTTACCGAGACCTGGCTGGATCCTATGGTGCCTGACTCTGCCGTCACTCCGACCGGCTTCTCCATCTACCGGCAGGACAGGACTTCCGAGTCAGGTAAAAGAAGGGGAGGAGGGGTATGCTTGATGGTTAACTCTCGCTGGGGCTCGGATGTTGCTGCACTTTCAGCACACTGCTCACCAGACCTGGAGCTGTTATCGATTAAAGTTCGCCCCTTCTACCTCCCACGGGAATTCAGCTCCGTTATTGTCACAGCAGTATACATTCCACCGCAGGCGGACAAAACGTGCGCGTTAGAGGAACTTTACAGAGTAATTAATGGACTTGAGGATGCTCACCCTGAGGCGGTTTCTATTGTTGTTGGAGACTTCAATAGGACCAATATGAAGAAAGTTTTACCGAAGTACTATCAACACATAAACTTTCCTACCCGGGGTGATCAGATTCTTGACCATTGCTACTCACAGATTCGAAAGTGTTACAAACCCCTCCCCCGCCCCGCTTTCGGAAAATCGGATCACACCTCCATTATGCTTATCCCTACCTACAGACAGCGCCTAAAACAGGAAAAACCGGTTTCTAGGGCAGTTCAACGCTGGAGTGCTGAAGCCATTAGCACTCTGCAGGACTGCTTTGACACAACAGATTGGCAGATGTTCTTTGTTGCAGCTGATGGGGACATCAATGAATACACAGACTCTGTCTCCTCACACATCTCCAAATGCATTGATGATGTCGTACCTAGGGTCAGTGTTAGGACCTTCCCAAACCAAAAGCCCTGGGTAAATGGTAATGTCCGTGCTAAGCTCAAAGCACGGTCCTCTGCCTTTAACTCTGGTGACCAGGAGGCTTTGGGGAAGTCCAGATGTGACCTGCGGACGGCCATCAGAGATGCAAAGAGAGAATACAGGGACAAGCTGGAGTCCACCTACCTCAACTCTGACCCCCGACGCCTGTGGGGTGGCCTGCGACACATCACTGGCTATAAAGGGAGAAATAGCAGTGATGATCAGCCTGCCGCCTCTCTCCCTGACGACCTCAACACCTTTTACGGAAGGTTTGAGGCAACCAACCCCCTTCCTTCAGCAAGACTGGCCGAGGACCAGGACGACTACACTCTGTCCCTGACCGTGGCTGACGTGAGGCGAGAGCTCCAAAGGGTGAACCCCCGGAAGTCATCGGGGCCCGATGGAGTCCCAGGCCGCGTCCTCAGGGGGTGCGCTGACCAGCTTGCTGAGGTATTCACCTCCATATTCAACTTATCACTGCATCTGTCTGAAGTCCCCACCTGCTTCAAACAGGCCACCATCATCCCCATACCAAAGAAAACATCAGTAACCTGCTTGAATGACTACCGCCCGATAGCACTGACCTCCACAATTATGAAGTGCTTTGAGCGGCTGGTCAGAACCCACATCTGCTCTACCCTTCCCAACACCCTGGACCCCTTTCAGTTTGCATACCGTCCAAACCGATCAACAGACGATGCCATTGCCCTAGCTACACACGCCACCCTCTCCCACCTGGAAAAGAGCAACACATATGTGAGGATGCTGTTTGTGGACTACAGCTCAGCATTCAACACTATTGTGCCTGCCAAGCTCGTCCCGAAGCTCAGGGGCCTGGGTCTTAAAACACCCCTGTGCAACTGGATCCTGGACTTCCTGACGAGCAGACCCCAGGTGGTGAGAATCGGCAACCACACCTCCTCCTCACTGACCCTGAGTACCGGGGCCCCCCAGGGCTGCGTACTCAGTCCCCTCCTGTACTCCCTGTACACGCATGACTGTGTGGCAACACACAGTTCCAACATCATCCTGAAGTTTGCAGACGACACTACCATCCTGGGTCTCATCTCTAACAACGATGAGACCGCCTATAGAGATGAGGTAAGGGTCTTGGCAGAATGGTGCCAAGACAACAACCTGTCTCTCAACGTCTGCAAAACCAAGAAAATGATCGTGGATTTCAGGAAGCTGCAGAGGGGGGGTCAGGACCCCATACACATCGAGGGAGCTGAAGTGGAGAGAGTCTCCAACTTCAAATTCCTCGGTGTGTACATCAAGGATGACCTAACCTGGTCCATGCAGGCAGGCTCAGCAGTCAAAACTGCACAGAAGCGGCTATACTTCTTGAGGAGACTCAAGAAGTTTGGCATGTCTTCAAAAACTTTAACAAACTTTTACAGATGCACCATTGAGAGCATCCTCTCAGGCTGCATCACTGCCTGGTATGGTAGCTGCTCCGCTAGACCGCAAGGCCCTGCAGAGGGTGGTGAAGACAGCGGAGCGTATCACCGGCAGCCATCTCCCCTCCGTGCAAGGCATCTACAACAGTAGATGCCTGAGGAAAGCAAAAAAGATTCTAAAGGACAACAGCCACCCAAGCTATGGACTGTTCTCATTGCTGCCGTCTGGTAGACGCTACCGGAGCATCCGAACACGGACTACCAGACTCACAAATAGCTTTTTCCCCCTGGCTGTAAGGCTTCTGAATCAGAAACACTGAACCTCTGAACAGTTGCCACCTCCACCTACTCCCTGCTCCCCCACTCATACAATTCACTTCAGAGATATATTTGCACAATTTTAAAAACTTTTAACTTATCCTTAGCATTTCTTTTTAACTTATTCTCTATTCACACTTAAACTGCTGCTAGCCCTTCTACTGTACTCTAATTGTGGAATGTTAATGTTAAATGTTATATTGTTATAATGTCATAGTGCTACAGAGATATATGTTGTTTTTTTTAAATTGAGAGATTTAAAAAACTTGGTTTATTGTCATATTGTTTTAGAGTTTTATGTTATTTTTGTTATATGTATGATGTCTACTGCGTAGATGAATGATGCTTGCCAAGTCGTAAGAATTTTGCTGTGCTGAAGCAATTTGGTACATGCAACAATAAACACAATTTGACTTTGACTTTATCTGCTCGCCCTTATCTACCTCATGTTCATATCCTATCTCCTGCTGTCTGTGTCTTTCTGTTCTCTGTTGCGCAGCCGTCCCTCATCACAGCTCACTGAGAATATCTCTTGTCCTCATTTTATTGGCTGTTTCTAATATTAAAACGTCTGGGTCAGAATGTGCTGAATCAGTCTCATTCGCTGCTGAGCATATTTTCAACTGAGTGGAGTCGTACCTTCAGCTCATACAGACGCACAGAGCAGCATCCAGAGACAGAGACCTCTCTCCTTACAGAGCAGCCCTCCGGAGACAGAGACCTCTCCACACATAGAGTGGCCTTCAGAGGAGAGACCTCTCTCCTCACAGAGCAGCCTCCAGAGGACAGAGACCTCTCTCCTCACAGAGCAGCCCACAGAGGACATAGACATCTTTCAACACATAGAGCAGCCTCCAGAGGACAGAGACCTCTCTCCTCACAGAGCAGCCCACAGAGGACAGAGACCTCTATCCACACACAGAGCAGCCTCCAGAGACAGAGACCTCTCTCCACACACAGAGCAGCCTCCAGAGACAGAGACCTCTCTCCACACATAGAGCAGCCTCCAGAGGACAGAGACCTCTCTCCTCACAGAGCAGCCTCCAGAGGACAGAGACCTCTCTCCACACATAGAGCAGCCTCCAGAGGACAGAGACCTCTCTCCTCACAGAGCAGCCTCCAGAGGACAGAGACCTCTATCCACACACAGAGCAGCCTCCAGAAGAAAAAGACCTCTCTCACAAAGCAGCCTCAGAGGACAGAGACCTCTCTCCGCTCTCCTCTCTCTCTCCTCACCTTCTCAGCGGGGAGGTAATGGAAGGGGAACACGAAGCGCCAGTTGAAGTTTCCTTCTCCAGTCAGAGAGTTGTAGTGAACGTCTGTCTCCTGTCTGTCCTCCTCCAGACCCTTCAGCCATCTGAACACACACACACACAAATCAACACATGTCCATACAGACACAGACATGCTCACACACGCGTACACACACACACACACACACACACACACACACACACACACACACACACACACACACACACACACACACACACACACACACACACACACACACAAACACACCCACACACACACACACACAAACACACACACACACACCCACACACACACACACACAAGTACACACACACACACACCAGAGTTTAGATTGTCTGCCTAAGCCCGACCCGCGAGCCGATATTTCCCACCTCTATCCTCGGGCCGGGTCGGGCTAGGCCTTTGATCGAGCGTTTGTTGTTTTTTATCATTGCTTTATTGGCCTAATCTGAGGGGAAATCTAGGCCATGAACAGAAATATTATAGGCCTAAATACACGGGTGTTCTCAATGCAATGGAACGCTCCGTTGCATGGGTGCACTTGCATGGGTAGTAGTCCGGTAACTTGTCAACCCCAGCGTCTTCGGTTGCTAAGCGACGTCAAAGTCTTTCACAGACTATTTCTCTGCTGATCAACACTACTAACGAATGCTGGTAACAAATAAATTGTTAAAAGACACACCATGTGATGTTATTTTTTCGTTTTGGCAAGTAGCCTTGTAATAAATGGGATAACGTATAGAACGTCGCCGGTCATTATCGAAAATAAGCCCCTTCAGGGCGAAGCAAGACACCTCCGCTGCACGTCGGTGTCCTGTTCGCCCTGTCAGGGCTTATTTTCCCGATAATGACCGGGGTTCTATACATTATCCCTTACATATATATTTAGAAGGGTTGGCCTAAGTAACAAATGTGAACAAAGTTACACATGTATTAAAAAAAAATGTCGGGCTCGGGCTCATAATTAGGTGAGTGCTGCATGCAGCGCTCAACTATTGTTCTTCATAAGTTTTATTCTTTCTTTCTTTCTTTCTTTCTTTCTTTCTTTCTTTCTTTCTTTCTTTCTTTCTTTCTTTCTTTCTTTCTTATTCCCTACAAAATTTGGGACCTTTCTCCTTCCTCAATTTTTCACCAGACTCCATTCATATTTTAAAATATTCAGAATAGCTTGGAATCGTGCGCTTCCTTTCAGATTTTTTTAATATTTAATACTTTTTAAGATATTCTACTTTTAAAATATATATATATATATATATATTTTTTTTTTAACATGGGAGTCAATGGGAGGACGTCAGAGCCTGGTACTTCAAATGTTTAAGATGTAACTAAATCAATTTTCAGCTGTTTATCTTCGTTCAAACCATTTAACAAATCTACACACTTGTATCTTCAATAATATCGAAATGGAATTTCGATATCATTTAAACTTTCTTCAGAATCACAGTTTTAGTTTCAAACCGTCATATTCTACAGTTGGTCCCATTGAAGCCGTCTGCCCATTCTGACATTTAAATTACTTAAGTCATCGTAACTCGGTCTAATTTCAACCGTTTTCCCTTCATTCAAACCATTTAACAAATCTACACACACTACACACAAATCTACACAATTTCAGCAGATTGGGCTACTTTTGGAGGACGTTCAGGCAGTGATGCCAGATTGGGCGGTTTTTCCCACTCTATTGAGCTACTTTTAATCTACTCTGCATTTTTAGCAATGCTTTGCGCATTTCATTCAGCTGTAACTTTATTTGTGTCCAACCATTTACTTTTTCTTGAATGGTGTGCATGTTTACATTGTTTACTCCATTTAGACTTTTGGACTTTTGTTCAAATCCCTTTACTTGATTTAAGCCATTTAACGTTTCTTTATGTCTTAAAGGTTGGGTATGGGATTTGCGAAACGCAAGCAGATTTTGAAAATACACAACTCAAATGGTCCTACCCCCTCTCCTTCAGCGCTGACTCTGACTCCACCCATTCCAAGTACATGCGCGAGAGCGAGCCATTAGCTACCATGGCGAGGCAGACGTGTTTGTTCGCTCCGCCGCAAAACATTATCCGTTACCACGGCAACCACGGCAACCACCATCAATCCCGGGAAGACCCCGAATCACCAGGCTCAAGCGAGCTAGCTGACCCCAGGATAGCGCGTCGGAGACGCCGACACAAGAGGGGGGGGCTTCATGCTAGGCTAAAAGCCCGCGCTAGCCGACCACCGCTACCCAGCCTCCTGCTAGCTAGCGTGTGGTCTCTGGAAAACAAGCTGGACGAGCTAAGGGCCAGGATTACAACTCATCGGGAAGTAAGAGAGTGTTGCGCTCTAATCTTCACCGAGACCTGGCTCTCAGACAAAGTCTCAGACTGCGCCTTTCAGCTACAGACTCACTCCGTACACCGAGCAGACCGGACTGCAGCCTCCGGTAAAGTCAAAGGGGGAGGAGTGTGTGTGTTTATCAACAACTCGTGGTGTGGAGATGTACGGACTGTGCATAAGCATTGTTCGCCAGATGTGGAGTTTTTACTGTTGAGATGCCGTCCCTACTATCTACCAAGGGAATTTACTGCTGTGTTTTTGGCTGCTATTTACATCCCCCCACGCGCCAACTCCACTGCAGCGCTCAGCGAACTCTATGACATCATCAGCGCGCACGAGACAGCTCATCCTGATGCTGCGTTCATCGCCGCTGGCGACTTTAACCACTGCAACTTAAAGACTGTGTTCCCCAAATTGTTCCAACATGTGGATATTCCCACCCGTGATAAGAACATACTGGATCATGTTTACAGCAGCATACGTGGTGCCTACAGGGCCGCACCCCGCCCCCACTTCGGGCACTCAGACCACATCTCTATGTTCCTGTATCCTGCATACAGACAAAGGCTGAAACAGACAAACCTTGTGACTAAACAAGTCAAACTCTGGACACCAGACACTGAGAGCATCCTGCAGGACTGTTTTGCTCAGACAGACTGGGATGTGTTTAAAGCTGCAGCCACACTGGAGGACTCTTCTGTCAGCATACAGGACTATGCTGAGTATGTGACTGGGTATATTAGCACTTGTGTTGACAACATCGTGCCCACCATACAAGTCAAGAGGTTTCCCAACCAGAAGCCCTGGATTAACAGTCAGGTACGCCACATGCTGCGTGCTCGCTCTATTGCATTTAAATCACGCAATGAGACGGAGTACAAAGCTGCGAAGCATGCTCTGAAAAAAGCCATCAGAGCAGCCAAAAGGCAGTACAGAGTGAAGCTGGATGGCTTCTATTCCACTGCTGACTCCGGGCGGATGTGGCAAGGCCTGCAGCACATCACTGACTACAGGACCACCACCAGCACCATCAGCTCCACAGACAGCTTGCCGGATGAGCTCAACACCTTCTACACCCGCTTCGAGACCTCCAGCCCCACCACAGAGAGGAGGCCCTCACACACCAGGAGCACCCTCCCCCTCTCCCCCCACCAACCGTCTCATCAGGACAGGTACACAGAGTCCTGAGGAACATCAACCCTCGCAAGGCAGCCGGACCAGATAACATCCCTGGGCGAGCTCTCAGAGCATGCGCCAACGAGCTGGCTGATGTTCTCACATCCATCTTCAACCTTTCCATCAGCCTTTGCACAGTTCCC
>NC_044063.1:33065096-33115096 GCF_902167405.1 Gadus morhua
ACTGTCAGAGAAAGTGGATTTTTTGCATCTGATTCACGTCTTTCATATCACTCCGCAATTATCAACCCCAGCGTATTTGTTTGCTAAGCGACGTCAACGTGTTTGTCAAACTATTTCTCTGCTGATCAACACTACGAATGGTAACAAATAAATTGTAAAAAGTATATATTTTTATTTTATTTCTATAGCACTTTTCATGCACAAGGCAGACACCGTGTGAAGTAATATTTTCGTTTTGGCAAGTAGCTGTGTAATAATTATCCCTGGTCATTATCCCGTTCTATACATTATCCCTGGGATAATGAATAGAACACCGGTCATCATTGAAAATAAGCCCCTTCAGGGGGTCGCAAGAGCCCCCCGCTTCGCGTCGGGTCCGGTTTGCCCTGTCTGGGCTTATTTTCCCGATAATGACCAGCGTTCTATACATTATCCCTAACTTATTTTTGTATGAGCTGCCAGCCTGGCTTGGACAATGGATGGGGTATTATTACCAATACTCTTTGTCTGGGATGCAATGAGGCATCAGACAATCATTTTAGCCTGAATACATACGTAAAAAGCACCAGGTTTCTAGTACCATGGACACTATCAGAGCGATAACCTCTTGAACTTACTGGATGTGGTAAGCTTCACCACGGGATGCATCTGCACACCACCGCCACATTAATAAAGGTAAGACGCAATATTTATTGCTTAAGATTTTGTTTTTTGCACTCAGGTGGTCGGCTATTTTAACTCTTGCAATTGATGTTAGCCATAGCCACCAAGTAGCCTAACTTATCCATGGTTTGCGTTCGTACAGTGTTGGGTATAGTGGGGATGAAAACACTGTTAGACACTACCAGCTTTAGGATTAGGACTGAATATGCCACAGACAAATAAAGTGGCATTGTTAACTAATGCAAATACATATTTTACTGTTTAAATTAATATTGCTTTCACAGGGCTCATCTCTTAAACACATGTGGTAAGTCAAGGTGATTTAATATCAGGTTAATAACAAGGCGATGAACGGATTTTAATTAAAGACCTCACTTCATATAACTGTAATGCATGATATTTAACCTCATATAATGTTATGTTATATGAGGTCACATGTTTAATAACTAACTCTTTTGTACGTATTGCTTGAATGTATAAGAATGTAGTACTGGATAAGATAAATGTTAATGAGGACCGGGGAGGGCCCGTGGATTTGATTTTAGAACTCTGTGAATGTCTAGGAAGACACAGAGCTCACGGCCCGGTTGGGCCAGTTCTTTTGCAAACAAACTCAGGTGATGTTGTTACTCAGCACAGTCACAATAAAGCCTTGATCATCCAACCCTAGTCCTTCTCGCCTTCCCGACCTCTCGTGATTTGTTCGAGTATTAGACCGTGGCTTTTATCCACGACATTAGTAAGCTACATGGGTATGCCCTCTTTCAGAACCTTTCATTTCCTGCACAAAAGAGAAAAAAAGAGTGCATCCTCATTGTACCCAGCACTTCTGAAAATGCACTTCCAAATGCGTCTCTGTCCCCAGCACATTTCAAACCAAACTGAAGCCCATGGCCTTCCCATAGTCTACTATCTGGGAAGCCGTTCAGTGTGAGCCATTCATTGGTTTAGGATGTGTGGTGTGTATCAACGAATTAGGGTTATCATCCTGCGGAACCAGTGGTAGTGTCTCAATGTCTGCTGCTGCCTGTTAATAGTGAAAGCGGTGTGCGAGACACAGGGGGCTGGGGAGCCAAGCCCCCCTGATTGTCCCCCTGACCCCTGACTCTAACCCTACTGCAACATTTTGGAACAAGACACGGGCATAAGAATAATGTCATAAATTGGAGTCAAGGATTTGTGGCGTCGTAGAATCTTCAAATAACGTTTGAAGATTTTTTCAAAACACTACACACAATTAGCAAAACCACACAGAAAATTAGCAGAACACCTCAGACCGAAATGAAACACTCTTGTCAAAACGATACAGTCATTTATCAAAACCATATTTTGTCACCATATGAAACAAACACGCTTCAGATGACTGAATTCTGTCTGAACCAGTTACACACTGCTGGTGCTAACCTTTAACAGTTTTTTTTAGATCCCGATCCCGGTCTTTTTTATTCTTTCAAACGGAACTGTTTTGCATATGGTATGACCGCCTTCGGCACATGCTCAAAATTGCCCTATATGGTAAGGAGTCGGACAGTCAGCCATACATTCCTTTAAGTATGTGGTCATCTTCTGCAGTTAATGGGGGTACGTCAGTACGCTACGGCCCCAGAGTCTCTGGCGCCGTGTGAGGCCCTCCTATGAATTCAGAGGTGTTTTTGCTGCTTTCCACTATTGATGTATATAGGTATATAGGCCTGATAATACACATAGTTAATTTAAAAGTAATGGTTAATTTCTCCCATACTCCCCAGATCATGTTTAGCTTAGAACTGCATCCCGCAGTTTATACAGTTGTATTTAGTTAAATATTTTTCCGGCGACCGCATAGCTTGCTACGGGCATGGTGTGCACACAGTCAGGTGATCCCAAGCAACCAATGTTCACGTCCTGCAATACAAGGCGCTATCGAGAAGAATTATCAATACATTTGACAGATAGTGATAATTATAGGACTATGATGGTAGTTTATGTTAGGTGTTAATATATGTGTCAAGTGTTAATATATGATTACGCCCTTACTTTGAAGGGACAATGTGATGACGTCACTACGTTGAAGCAACCCGTGGGTCAACTGTCGCCGTTGTTCTGTTGTTGTTGTTGGAACTGACTGGACAGTAGTCAGTCATGTATTCTAGAGAATAAATACGCCAAAGGCTAAAGAGAACCTATCGATCTGCTTATTCTTCACCACGCAAGAGAAGAGGAGTCACCGCTCCATCTAAGCTTAACTGTTTACCACTATGGATGATCAATACATATAACGGATAGTGATATTTATAGGTTTGTGATTGTAGTTTACCACTATGGAGGATCAATACATGTAGCATATAATGATAATTATAGGTCTATGATGGTAGTTTACCACTATTGATGATCAATACATATAAGAGATAGTGATAATTTTAGGTCTATGATGGTAGTTTACCACTATGGATGATCAATAGAAGAGTTTGGTTCCAAAACACTAAATCCATTTTGATCAATTTGAGTAAAAAAATGTACTCAAGTGTTTTATTTGCCACGAAAGCGGTATGATGAAAACTACTATTTTCTGTTTCAAACTTTCATTTAGCTTATTGAGGTTATAATAACATTACAATTTTTTAACTTCTACTCCTTACATTTTTTAAATGTTTGTTATCAACAAGGTTGTAAAATCTGCTGATGTCGTTGCCAAATATTGTGAATAAGTAACAATAATAACATTGATCATGGTAAGCCCAATAATGAAGGCCTACCGCAATTATAAACACGAAAAATAGCGAAAATATGTATCCCTTCTCTATAATGCACACTGGATGAACAATACACATTTCGTCTTTCCTAGCCAAAGTTATGAGGGGGGGACACATAATTTGATAGATTTTACTTTCAACCTGCCAAAATATGTATCCCCTTTTCATTGTACTAAAATGTGTTCATTTTCAATGGGCATAAATGCGGCTGAAACAGGTGCATTCCAAACTTTTCAACCTTAACATTTTAATGTAACATTATAGGCATTATGGCCTTTAGAAAAATGGCTTTTTTGGGGGAGGTTGGGTAGTGCACTATCGGCCCCAGTGGCCTAAGCGTTTGTCCTTAATGGTATTTTTTCCCCTACCATTACTTTTACTTTTATATTTTACAGAGCACCTATTATGCTTTTTCGACTTTTATGACCTATAAACGTTGTTATAACGATTTATAGTCATGTTTAACCATAATAAAGTGTCAAATAATGATGTACATGCATTTAGACGTATTCCCTGCTGACCGTCTGGGGTGGCTGTGCAGAGCGCTCAACACTAGGGACGCCGGTCACGATTCACTTGAGGGGTCTGGCTGCAGACATCCACCCACACGCTCCAGACATCCACCCACAGCACTTCCGCTGCAGACATCCACCGACAGTAACATCCACCAGCACACCGGAAATTGCAAAAAAAAATGAAAATGTCGTTTTGCACTGCGCAAGCGCGAGTTGCAAATTCTATTGCCGACGTGCGAAAGGGACGGGACTGCACGAAGCTATGTGACACGTTCGGTTCAGCTGCACTTGGAGGTTATGGTAGGTGACTATTCAAAACAGCGATACAATTATAATTGCACGAGACTTGCATTTCTTTACCGATCTATTAGTTTCATTAAGTTTATATTTTTTCATCAAACAAATAACCGAACGTTACACCAACATGAAGCATTGTTGTTTTAATCCACACTGACGTGGAAAACGCTAGCTAGGTTTCATTTTTGCAAGATAGGCAAATGTTTTTTTGCAAACGTTATAGCGTATAGTCAGTCGGTCTTATTAAATGATTTTACAGATTTGTAGATGTGTTGCGAGTGTAACTGTGTGTTCACACCAAACGCGAAATTTGTCGTCTGTTCGCGTTGTCGCCGAAGTTTTGTCGCGCCACACATCATAATCTGTCGCTGTGCAAGTTTTGTCGAATTTGTCGCGCCACAACAAGATAACCACCATTGCATGTCTTTACCTTTTGTGGAAGAGGGAGAGACGTCGGAGGACCCGACTCAGTATATTCATAATATTGTAATGACCACGGAAGAGGCAGTGAATGAAGTATTGAATAGACAGAGATTTATTAGATAGGCCTACTACCTAATAAACCGTTGGAACACACAAGACCGGAAACATAGCAACGCTGGTAAACAAACCCCGAGAAGCCCAATCCCTATGAGAGCTCCCCGCGCTACGGCCATCCGGAGGCGCACAGAGCTTTTGGCCGTGATATTATATATACAAATATTATATTATATACTATTATATTATATATAGAGCTCCAGGAGTCGCAAACGGCAACATTCACTTTCTCCTCCATGCTGCAGTTCACCCCGGACTGCACTGCACTGAGTTTGACGGTTGAACGCTGATTGGCTGTTACGTTACTATGGCGACACATTAGTGCCATAATTCACTAATGTGATAAAAGATGCATTCGGGCGTATTATATCATTCCACACGCGTAGATATTAACTGCGAGCGCGCAAATGATCTCTGCGTGCGTGCAAATTACCTTTGCGTGCGCAAAACAGCCTCTCGCGAACGCAAATTACCTCTGCGCGCACAAAACAGCCTCTCGCGCGTAACAGCCTCTCGCGAAAGATGTTTTGCGCTCTCGCTCGAATTTAATTTTGGCACTATGGGGGAGGGAACCAAGGCAGGGCGGGCTTTCCTGTGATTGGCCGTTTCTGAAGCGCGATATTTGATTGACAGCCCTCCTCCCATTCAATGGCTGAAACCTCAACCGCGTCTGGGCAGGTCCCTTCAGGTAAGAAACCCTTGGCTGAATTCGGGCATTTGTGATGACCAAAAACTACGGCTTGTATAAAATTTCATCTACGTATGTTTCTGAGAAATATGTTAGTGTAGCTAAACATCAACATTAGTCTTTGTATAGTTGTATAGTCTTTGTATTGTTATTATTACTTAGTACTTACTTACTTACTACTAGATTGTTTAAATGTAATTTTGGCAGTTCCATGTACCATTCACACTTACATTGCATTAAATACAATAGAGCCAATAGGAGAACAATAAATTATCATATTGTGATAGAATTTAGATCAATATCAATATAAAACATGTTACACAAACACGGTTCCATATTTATTGACAATATCAGTAAACATGTTGAAGAACAGTTGAAGGTCATATTAAGTGTTAAACAGAAGTGTTTAAATCCAGCATGGTAATTCCTGTTCTTTTTAGGTCATTAAAATGATCAATAGTTATCGATATCGATGTATGGTTTAGGTAAATATACAATATACATCAATAAGCATGTACAAGAGTGGCCTTGTGTGTATACAAGTGTAAATATTGACTTTCTGACTTGTGCCTTATTAGAAATGGATCCTCTCCCTAATGTTTACTTTTTGTCTTTTATTTGATTTGATGTCCTGCAGACATATATACCACCTTTGTTTATGTTCTGTAAAAGAAAACTCAATAATAAGCAAATGACAAAAAAAAAAGAATGACGTGACATTCAACAACTAAGTCAGAAATCTAGTGCACTGTTACCTAAAAGACAGAGTTAAATTAGATAATTTATCTACAAGAGAACTTGCATGGCACACAAGGAGTTAGACTGATTTAACTGAATGAGAAGTTTATTTATACAATGAATCAGGTTCACATCAACATGCCTTGACAGTGCATTGCACAAAATATACAACTCCTGCCTACACATATGCTCAAAATAATCCAAATCAATAGGCTCTCTTGTGAGTCCCAGATCAAACTTGGACAGGAGCCGGGTCAGGATCTGTCTCCTTATGGTGTCCTGAGAAGAGAGAATGCAAGTGAAAAAATAAATACATATCTCTCTCCATATGAGAAACAAAAGGTGTGTGTGTGTGTGTTGTGTGTGTGTGTGTGTGTGTGTGTGTGTGTGTGTGTGTGTGTGTGTGTGTGTGTGTGTGTGTGTGTGTGTGTGTCTGAACACACGGAAATTCCATTGGCAGTTAATTTCAATATCCATTATTACAGCTCGACTATGGATATTGTGGTACAGCTGACCGACATACCTCCATACTAGATGCTGGAACAGAAACTCTGTGAAATCTGTGTCACAAACATGGGGGGTGAGGGGAAATGAACATCCATCAACTTTTGACCAATGCCATAACCAGCAAGTTTGTAAAATAATATTTACAATCCATTAATGTATTTTTAGGTTAACAAACAGAATATGCACGTTAACCCTACAATAGTTCAGTTAGCCTAATCACGTAATAGTCATTGTTGCCAGCCAGACATCGCGCTAAGTAATGTAAACCCTAAAGATAACGTTAGCTATTCGTTAGCGTTAGCTGTGGTTAACGACTAAGTAATAACGTTAATCTAGACTAAACAAAGTTTAGCTACACTAACATATTTCTCAGAAACATACGTGGATGAAATTTTACACAAGCCATAGTTTTCGTTCATCACAAATGGCCGAATTCAGCTAAGGGTTTCTTACCTGAAGGGACCTGCCCAGACGCGGTTGTCTTCTGAGTTTCAGCCATTGAATGAGAGGAGGGCTGAGCAGGGCTGTCAACTAAATATCGCGCTTCAGAAACGGCCAATCACAAGAAAGCCCGCCCTGCCTTGGTTCCCTCCCCCATAGTGCCAAATTCGAGCGAGAGGGCAGAACATCTTTCGCGAGAGGCTGTACGCGCGATAGGCTGTTTTGCGCGCGCAGAGATAATTTGCGCGCAAGCAGAGATCATTTTCGCGCTTGCAGTTAATATCTACGCGTGTGGAATAATATAATACGCCCGAATGCTGTTGAATGCTGATTGGCTGTCATCACGCGAAATTCGTGTCAAAGTTCAAATATTTAAACTCGAGCGAATTTGTCGCGCCACACATCCTATCAGCTGTTCATCCCCGCTGTAGTGGCTGAGAAGTGTGATATCATTCAATTGACAAAATAAATCTTTAAATATTCGATCAGTCTATTTAGTTCATACAATCTGTTTATAACTAAGAGATCATAACACTTAGTTCCGTTAAAAGGGGTAAAAGAGATAAAAAATGTAATAAAACGGATAAAAGTTAATGAATTACTGTTATAGCCTACCCTGTCTCAGATTCTAAATGTTCAATGTCCCCCAGTCAATAGGGTGCTGGGGTTCGGACAGTTCATAAAACATATGACAGAGAGAAACAGATGTAAAGTACAGTATGAGGTAGAAATATATCTTATCATTAATTATATGCCAATAGATAAAGTTAATGCTCTGAAGGGACAATAATTGCTGCACACCCCTAATAAATATTACGTTTTTCCATTTTTCAACCTGTTTTGTGTAGACTACCACTACTGAATTACCGGCCTTTATAGCTTGCTGGGCTGTGAAAATTTATCGTCTTAGATCTTAATTTTTTCTATAATTACAACATCAATTGTAACATTTTTTTTCTGTCTTTTGTAGATGCCTCAGTCGTTTTTTAACGATGTTTCAAAGCCAGAAGTCCCCTTTGATTTTCAGGAAGACATGGAGGTCTTCCTTAACATGCCAGCTGAGGAGGATCTTCAAGTCAACGCCATGTTCCTGGGTCGCTGTGTGTGTGTGTGTGTGTGTGTGTGTGTGTGTGTGTGTGTGTGTGTGTTTGTTTTATTTTTTTATGACTTTACTTATTCACTTTGGTTACACACAGAGCTAAGTTAAAACACAGACTTGAGTTTGTCGTATTTAAAAATGGGCAAATAAGGTGGTCCAGCAGCACAAGGTAAAACAATATTATAGACAATTAGAGGCAGATATTAAATTAATGATGGTTCAGAGTAAGAATGTAGGAATGCAAAAGTGCAAATAACATAAATATGTTGGAGTACAGTCGAACCTTATGATATTACGACAGCAGAACGTAACATAACTAGACCTAATATAAATATGTCAGAAAAGGAGAAGCTATAGAGGAATTGTTCTAACTATTCCTGTCCATTCATACATAGTTGCTGTATTTAAAATAATTAATAGCCTCATCTCTAATGCCCTTCAGCTTTACAATACGAATATCAATTTGTGTCCTATCAAATATAAAATTGAGATGATTGCAGTATAACACAGAAGGAATTCTGAATTAAGAATTCTGAATAAGGTGTGTGTATTTACAGAAAGAGAAGAGCCATAAGCTCCAGCTTAAAGTCAACAGCGAGTGTCAAGTCTTCTGTCCAAAACCGGAAGCGTTTATCCGATTTTATACCGTAATTTGTAACGTTCATTTATGTACACACATTTATTTTATTTTCCGATTTTTATTTTTCGATTTCCGGTGTGCAGGTGGATGTTTCTGTGCGTGGATGTCTGCAGCGGAAGTTCTGTGGGTGGATGTCTGGAGTGTGGCTGTTTCCCAATGTGTGGGTGGATGTCCGCAGGCAGACTCTCTTGGAATTTCCGGGATTCATCTACGTAGAACAATCCAGATTTTTCCATGTATGGTAATGCCCTTCGCAGGTCTTCCGGAAGGTAACCAATCACAACGGAGTGGGGTTGGCAGGAGGGGGGCGAGGAGGCAGAGAAGGATGAAGCCGAATGTTGACAGAGAATGCTGAAAGCGCCCAGATGAGAGGAAGTGTTTCCAGAAAATCTACATAGTTTTTTGTGCTGTGATTCGTGTCAGGTTGCTCTATAGGAGTAATTAATAAGAAATTAAGACCAGAAAAGTGGTATAATAGGAGATCTTTAAGTAGTTTTGAAACCAGTACTTTTACACTTTTTACTTGAGTAAAAGGCTTGAGTTGATACTTCAACTTCTACAGAAGTATTTTCAAACCCTAGTATCTCCCCTAGTACTTCTACATGAGTAATGAATGTGAATACTTTTGACACCTCTGCCGTTCTTCATAGAATATGCCTTAATTTTGCTCTCCAAGGGCAGCAGATTGATGCATTTAACTTTAAAAAGCACAACATTTTCTTCCGGAGGAGCATGTCCCTGGACCCCCCTAGAGGGTTGGAGCCACCCACCATAGTCTGAACTTTTGGTAACTTCTGCTAATGGACATAAAGAAGCTCTGAAGACCTGCAACCAATACATTTGGGTGATTTCACTCAGTTAGGAACTCCCGAAACAAAAGGACAATTCCACCAAAGAGAGACTCCACATCTTCAAACACACACACACACACACACACACACACACACACACACACACACACACACACACACACACACACACACACACACACACACACACACACACACACACACACCACAGTCTCATACAACAGTCCGAGAGTTTAACTCTCTCAGCTTTTCCTGAGTAAATAGTGATAATTATTCTTATATCATCAAAATATCTTCCTTGCTACAGTGGATGCTCAAATTCCCACCACCAAAACACCTCCATTAGGCTATATGATAAAATCCTAAAATAAGAAGTCACATTTAGATTCATACAACATGTGCATGCAGGTGTGTGTGCGTTCCTGTGTGTGTGTGTGTGTGTGTGTGCGTTCCTGTGTGTGTGTGTGTATGTGTGTGTGTGTGTATGTGTGTGTGTGTGTGTGTGTGTGTGTGTGTGTGTGTGTGTGTGTGTGTGTGTGTGTGTGTGTGTGTGTGTGTGTGTGTGTGTGTGTGTGTAAATGCGTGTATAAAATCATTACCTTGAACTTCCCCACAAATCTCTGGTCATTGGAGCCATCAGAGTCATTGGCCTTGCCCCGGTAGAGGTCAAACGAGGTCACCCAGTCATCGAACGGACCGAACACCACCTCCAGCTCCTTATCATACAGCTACACATACACACAACAATATAAGAGGATATATGTGTTTAACAGCGTATATGTTTGTATGTGGGAGCGGGAGTGTGTGTGTACCAGTAGTGTAGCTAGTTTGGTTGGGGTCAGCGCTCCTTTTGTTTTCTGCTTCTTCTCTGTATCTGATTGGCTGCTGACTGTCAAATCAAAAGCATCACAGCAAAAATAAATAACAGATAAATAAACCATGACTTCTGTCCCGTTTGGGATGTGGCCTCGGTAAAGCAAGGTTACAGATGTAATTTGGCCTGGTGCCTAGGCTGTGAGGGTCAGGCTGACTTTAGAGACGTCAGAGAACTCGACACAGTCGTTTATGAATCATAATATCGTCTGGAGGCGCACAAAGCTTTTGGCCGTGATAATATGGATGATATGATATAGATATCTATTTATTATATGATATTATTTAGATATAGAGCTCCAGGACTGTAACGCAAGTGTTGTACACTTCTTTGTTATTTTGATAACCGTTCTGCTGTTGGTGTTATGGCGCATTACACGTCGGACTCTCGTCTCTTGTATTTCCACAACGAGACTCGCAGTGGGGGTTTTCTCAGCCATGGTTGAGAAGGAATTGGGGGAAAGGAACTTTGGCTTCGACTGCCTGAAGTACATGAACCACGACATGGAGGGATAGGGATCGTCTCCCGCTTGAGCCCTGCTTCCCGCTGCTCGCTGCCGAGGGACCACCGCCTCGGCGCTGCCCGCTGCAGTAAGCGGTGGTGCCTAAGCGCTGCCCGCTGTCCGCTGCCGAGGCGGTGGTCCCTCCGCTCCGGTGGGAGACAACCGCGGTCAAGAATCGCGGGAAACAATCCCTTTCTCCTCCATGTCGTGGTTCAGTCTACTTCAGATTGATGTGGACGTGGAAGAACCAGAGACGTCGGAGAACCCGACGCAGTCGTTTGAGATTCATGATGTTGTCTGGAGGCCCACACAGCTTTTGGCGGTGATAATATGTATTATATGATATAGATATCTATGCATAATATGATATTATTTAGATATAGAGCTCCAGGTCTCCCGCCGGAGCACCTGGAGTCTCATCTCATCTCATCTCATTTTCGTCCGCTTATCCGGGGTCGGGTCGCGGGGGGAGCAGCTCAAGCAGGGGGCCCCAGACTTCCCTTTCCCGGGCCACATTGACCAACTCGACGGGGGGATCCCGAGGCGTTCCCAGGCCAGTGTTGAGATATAATCTCTCCACCTAGTCCTGGGTCTTCTCCGAGGTCTCCTCCCCACTGGATGTGCCTGAAACACCTCCCAAGGAAGGCGCCCAGTGGGCATCCTTACCAGATGCCCGAACCACCTCAGCTGACTCCTTTCTAAGTAAAGGAGCAGCGGCTCTAATCCGAGTTCCTCACGGATGGCTGAGCTTCTCACCCTATCCCTAAGGGAGACGCCAGCCACCCTTCTGAGAAAACTCATCTCGGCCGCTTGTACCCGCGATCTCGTCCTTTCGGTCATCACCCAGCCCTCATGACCATAGGTGAGGATAGGAACGAAGATCGACCGGTAGATCGAGAGCTTTGCCTTGCGGCTCAGCTCTCTTTTCGTTACAACGGTGCGGTAAAGCGAACGCAATACCGCCCCCGCTGCTCCGATTCTCCGGCCAATCTCACACTCCATAGTAACCTCACTCGCGAACAAGACCCCGAGGTACTTGAACTCCTTCACTTGGGCTAAGGACTCATTTCCTACCCGGAGTAAGCAATCCATCGGTTTCCTGCTAAGAGTCATGGCCTCAGATTTAGCGGTGCTGATCCTCATCCCAGCCGCTTCACACTCGGCCGCCAGCCGATCCAGTGAGTGCTGAAGGTCACAGGCCGATGATCCAATGAGGACCACATCATCTGCAAAAAGCAGTGACGAGATCCTCAGACCACCGAACTGCAACCCCTCCCCACCACGACTACGCCTCGACATCCTGTCCATGTATATCACAAACAGGATTGGTGACAAGGCGCAGCCCTGGCGGAGACCAGCACCCACTGAGAACGAAACTGACTGGCTGCCGAGGACGCGAACACAGCTCTCGCTTTGGGAGTACAGGGATTGGATGGCCCTGAGGATAGACCCCCTTACCCCATACTCCCGCAGCACCTCCCACAGTTTCTCCCGGGGGACCCGGTCATATGCCTTCTCCAGATCCACAAAACACATGTAGATCCACAATATCCATAGTCGGGATTTATGAGTATCCCCACACCCGCCCGGCGCCTCACGCCCTTGGCAACTCCGGAGAAGAATAGAGTCCAACCCTTATCCAGGAGTACGGTACCAGAGCTGACACTGTGCGTGGAGGTAAGCCCCACCAGCACCCGGAGTGTTCGAGATTATTTACAGAACACGGCCAAAGGCTGTGTGCGCCTCGCCATTGCGATACATCCACTGTAAACAGAACCCATGGTACCGTGGCTGCAAGCTGCTTAGGGCCACACCCCCACCAGGGGCCCACTAATATCTATATTAAAGCATCCATAAAGCAGCATGTCATGGGACCTTTAAAGCCAACGTAACAACCGCAGCCATGGCTCTGTGTGGCGTAGGAGCATCTACAGAACTCTCTTTTGCCACAACCGAATAAAATACTTCAGCAAACTGTAAAATAGGATCCAAAGGGTGAGGTGCATGACTAATAGACGTTTAGAATGATTTTTTTAGAACTAATTACTCCTTTTAACATTGCTGTGGTGACAATTATATTAAAAGTGTTTTATGTTGATAATACTATAATCTTACTACTATAATAGCAGGCCTGTCGCACCAGTTGCTCATGTGCGCATGTACCATGCAGCCTGCAGATAATACACACATACCCAGCACGCGTGAACGCATACATACACCGCAAGCACACACATACACACCGCATACACACACCGCACATGCACAAGAACATACATTGAAACCCACACACACTGTGGCAACCCGACCCGGGCCAATTAAAGATATGCAGAGCACCAGAGGAACAGGTGGAGAAGCGGGGCTTAAATAGCCTGCTTCCCCACTCATTCAGGGCTCTCCCAGCCCTGGAGCTCCTGTACGGAGAGACCGGTCGGTCCTCGTGGGTGACGGGATTCCACCCACGGGGGATAGGACCGTCGATTCTTCCCAGGTTTTTTCGTTGTTGTATTATTTTCAGTATTAGACTTTGCTTGATTTTGGATTAAACATGCCTTTTTGGCTTTTGTCCAGCGAACCCGGCACTCACCGTGCCGGGTTGCCACAGCACGCACGCACGCACACCGCACGTCAAGACAAAGGCAGCGACACATACACGGAAGCGCACTTACATGCACGCACATACACACACACGCACATACCATACTTCAAGACAAAGGCAGCGACACACTCGCCGAGCTAAGACGTTATGTTTTCTTTAACGTAACAGCTCCGCCATCGACACACACGCAGGTAAGAACACACACGCAAACACCGCAGCGACACTCGCCCCTGTCTGTATCTGTGCTTTGCCTGCCACTCAACTGCTCACACCTGGACTGCATCAGCTCATCAACTCCCCTTCAAATACACCTGGTTTCCCTGCAGTCATCACCAGATCGTACTTCGAGATACCGTGGTAGTTACTCGTACCTGGCTCCAGTATATACACTTTCTAGTTGTTGCTCCTGCTGAAATCTTGTGCCTCACCTTTGTTCTCTTTGCCTATACTGTAGTTTGCCTGCCTACTTCACTCCCTCCAGCCTGATGCATCCCACTCTCCAACCTGCCTCCTGCCTCACTCCTGGTTAAACAAAATAAACCTGTTAACCTTCACTCCAACTCCTGTCCAGTTTCTGTGTTCTGCTCTTGAGTCCAGCAGCTATCGCTCCCCTAGCATAAACATAACGATTCCGCCATCGACACACACTCAGGTTAGAATACACACGCACGCGCACACACCGCAGCGACACTCGCCCAGGTAAGGCATTATGTTTTTAAACATAACTGCTCCGCCATCGACACACGCGCCCAGTTAAGAACACACCGCAGCAATACACTCGCCCAGGTAAGAAAACTCCTGTGCTCATTAAAGTTGAATCCATCTCCATCACTGACACATACAAACTCCTTGGAACCCACATCAGCAATAACCTCAAATGGAAAATAAACGCAGACCACATCTACAAAAAAGCCCAGCAAAGACTTTTCCATCTCCGTCAGCTCAAGAAGTTCAGGGTAAGGTCCCATCTTCTGCTCCACTTCTACACAGCCATCGTAGAAAGCATCCTCACCTTCTCCATCACAGTCTGGTTCGGCAGTCTAGACTCACTCTCCCGGAAGAAACTACAACGCATCATAAATAGAGCATCCAAAATTATTGGCACACCCCTTCCATCCCTTGATTCACTCTACCACAAACGGACACTACGCAGAGCACGGAAAATCATCTCCGACCCCACTCACCCTGCACACTATGCCTTCCAACTACTGCCTTCTGGGAGGCTTCATCCCAACTGCAATAAAATTTCTGAACTCGGAACGTTAAGGATTAAGCATGGCCCTTATGTATTGTGTAGTGTGTATTTCTGCATGTATATCTGTGTTATATGTTTTGTAAGTTAGAACCTGTACTAAGCTGACAACAAATTCCTGGCTGTGTGGTCATTAAAAGAATCAATCAATCAATCACTTCCTAAGACACAATAAAAATACTAAAATCACGAGCATAATACACTTAAATAATACACTAAATCAGAGAGCCAAGAGCCGCTGCGTCCGTGCGCGCCGCCATAGCAACGCATAGCAACGATTTTATTCATGTTTTTACCTTGTTTAGTCAAAAATATATACTGAAAAATAGTTTTCAGCCTGGTGTGGCGGCCATGTTGGATTTATAAATGTTGAGCCATTTTGGGACATGTTTGAGCTTCATATACAGCATATTTGGATTCAGCACCCCTTAATACCCCTAGAAATGTCATATATGTCATGGCAGTTTCTGTATCAGATATTGCGTCTAAGCAGATGAGATATTTAGATGCAAAAAGCACACAATACTGTTGACAATTAGTGGTTATATATATTTGTAAAAAAAGTACGAACAAAGATACATCACAACATGCATCAATAAACAATAAAACGGGCATACATTACAATAATCTGAGGCCTCAGATGGGAGTTCTCACGACGTGTTACTTCATATACTAAAGACACTCTTAGAGGAAAGTCCCCTGAGTCTTCCAATCAATGAGTTCTTATTCACTTATTTTGGGTCCTGAAGGGGGTGGTCCCCCAATACTAAAAGTCTTTATTCACCAGATTGTTATCTTTACAGTTGAAGCTTCCCCCACCGAGGCTAAGGTGGGGTCGGCGGCCGTGCAATGTAACCCTCTGACTTTGTTGACGCTAGCCAGAGTGTCGAGGAACAGGCCCATACATCAAAGCATTGCTTGGAAGCTGATTAAAGATAACAGAAAGAGCAGGCAATCAAAATGCATCACTCGACCCTTGACGGTTTTACACTTTAGATGACCCACAAGGAGTAGAACCTAGGCCCTATATAAAATTACACAGAATAGCAACAAAACTTAAATTCATACATAGACCAAAACAATACAACATGTGGATTTTCTATCACACTTATTATAAATATTCACAAAATGCCTTTAGGGTTCTGATTTTGTGAAAATTGACCCCGTCGAGACATCTTCCCTTTAACACAGAACGAGAACATCTCAATAACACAGTATGGTGAATTATGTCTATAAAGTCCACCACAAGACTAAACTTTGTTGCTAAATTTAATATTACCCTTGAGCCTCCCGAAATGTCTTTACACTTTATCGCTCAGATGTAATATCCCTCTCCTCATTTAGCCTCCCAAAATGTCTTGCTCTATTGATGTCCCCCCTCCCCCCTGCCGACTGTAGTTGTTTTATTTTTCTAATGTTTTGTTTGTATTTTATGTGTGACAAAAAACATCTTTAACTCTCACGTTGGTAGCCAATGTACAATCCGCAATCTTGCCCTCGCACCCCCCCTTCTCCCTCTCCCCCTTCCCCACACAAGCCCGTGCTTTATTTCACTTTAGCTGCTTTCACACATACATGTACATCCTGATATATACTCCTGCTATTTTCCTGGGCCGTATTTGTATCCTGACATTTGTACCCTGAAAATCCCCTCGATAAGTAGTAGTAGTATTTTCTCCGTAGGAAATGTAAATAACCTTATATGTGAATGAGGAGTAGAAAGTCTGTATTTCTCACACTTGACTTATAACTTGACTGGGGGTGTTAATGACGCTTCGGTCTGCATTTGCAGGTCATTGAGTGGCACCCTAAATGATAGTCAGCCTGTTTTATCGCTGAATGGTTAAAAAATATTTTTATGTTGGCACTGCTTTTCAGTCAATCGTGTTAGTTAGTTAGTTATTAAGTTAAGTTGCTGCCTTAGCTGTTTTTACACTTTTATTTCACTCAGGTGCTTCTGAAAATTAACACAATTTTCAGTTACAGAAGAAGCTGTTATTATTTTCAACTAACCAATAGTAGTTGCCAGCCTAAAACTAGAAAGACATAATAATAATAATAGATCATGAGTTCATGAGTTAATCAGTAAATGTATTAATGAGCTAGGGTAGGCCCCTTCTTTTAGAAGTATTTCTTGTTATATTTGCCCAAATTCGGATGCATCAATATATCAAATGCTCTGAAAAAAAGAAAACTGTAGTATCTGTGGCGGTCGCAGGTCAGCCAGACGCTGTCTGTCTAGCTGCCGTTTGTCTGCCCATGCACTTATTGACTGGAATCTTCCACAGGCAGACCCATCGCTAAAGCTGGGGTGCTAAATATAGCGTGCTAAATATAGCGTGCTAAAGCTTGCACGCTAAAGCTAGCCCTAGTCCCGTATTTAGGGGGGATGTGGGGCTTTAGAGGGAGGCCTGACGGGAGGGCGGGACTTTCTCTGTTGGACAATTTCTTCAAATTGCCTAGCCTAACTTTATTATGAGATATGACTATGGGATAAAGAGATAATGTTGAGTTGAAGTTAAGGTTTTCTCACCCAAACCAGCGACGCTGTCACTCAGAAGATTCTGGAAAGAAGAAGCTGCAAAACACGACAATATGCGTGTGAATGGAGGGAAATGTGGTCACTCAAAGGGCTTTACAATCTGTGCAATTTGTACAATCCCAGAAGTTTGGTACACAGAGGCACCATGCAGGGGACGGCTGTCAGGAGCAGGGCTCGTGGGGAACCTGGCACCTAGCAATCCAACCAGCAACCCTCCGCTTGACACCATCTGATCTACCTCTGAAATATGTGTGCGTTAACGTGGATGTGCGGGTGTGTGTGTGGGTGTACCTTTATCAAACACCTGGGGGAAGGGATGAACTTCTTTCTGTCTTGACTGAAACAAAAAGACAACAATAAAAATACATTAAATAGATTATGCAATGCTCATTTCTCTCTACCTGCTGTAGTATCTCTCTCTCTCCCTCTGGTAGAGGAGGTAAACAGGCCTGTGAGGAGGGTGAAGGGTTTTATATGACTATTCCGTTTTTAATGGACCCACGTTTTACCGATGATAATCAGAAGGTAACAGAAGGGGGATAGATTTACAGGGCAAATGCCCAGTATCTGGGCTTGTGACGCAAATAAGCACAGGGAGGGAGCAGCACCAAACATATAAGCTGTAATAACTGCACATAGCCACAAGAGGAGCAGGACCAACATATAAGCTATAATAACTGCACATAGCCACAATATGGCAGCATCATCCCACATATGAGGAAGCCGGAGGCAGGTTCTCAAAACCTTAGCCAATCAGAGCACGTACTACGTCATTTAAACCATGCCTACTCCAAATTTAAACAGCTGCACGCCCCAAGAGGGGCAGAAACACAGGGTAGCTCATTTAGATTAGATTAGATTAGATTAGAAATACTTTATTGATCCCCGGGGGGAAATTGCCGAAAATTTGCATGGATGACCAGCTGAGTGTCTTTCCACGCGTGTATATACAATTTCCCTCCTTTTACTTCATAGTTACCATACCGAAACTTTACCACATAAAGTGAGTTAAAAGCGTGATTCGATTACCTTTCTAAAAGAACACGACAATTTGGTGACCCTGACGTGATTCTAAAGAAGGAACGAGGTCCTAAACTCGGAGAGGCGCGGCGGGTGCGATGCTCGGCATCCCTTCCACAGGCGCCACATAACAGGTAAGCAGAACCTATTTGTGTAAGTGTAGTACTACTGTACGCCCTTACTCATCGTGTCCATTAGAGGGCATTGTTGACTTTACCTCTGTTTTACCTGACACTTCCTGTTCCGGTGTCTGAGTTGTTACATGTGACGATGTCGAGGAGAGTGGCAGTTCAGTCGCGTTACACCCGCCTGTCGATACAATAAATATGCCTACAAGGCTAAAGGTAAAATGTGTCTGATGAGAGTTCGATTACATCTCCACCGCAACGCACTAAGCTCATCACTAGTCTAAAAGACTGAATCTGCATAGGATTACACATACGAATATTGGGTGAAAATGTTGTAGTCCCGGTCCTGGGATTAGAAAAGCATAACTCGACGTGAAGTTAAACGATCGCAGAGAACTCTGAAGGAGATTTAATAAAAATAATAAGATCATATAGAGGATGGAAAGGGCCAGAATTGTATAATTGGTACTGTGACAGACGTCTGCCCCAAATAGGCCTATTAAAAGCCGTTGGCAGACGCCTGGCTATATAATCATACCGTGAGAGATCTCTGGCAAATAAAGACGTTGGCAGACGCCGGCCAATCAGACCGCGAGTGCTGTAGTCCAGAATAGATCGCCTATTGCCTCTCCCCCTTGTATTTTCAGTTGTGATAAGACGTTGGTTTGGAAGTCATATTCCTAGCAGCAGTGTTGGAGCGTTACCTTAAAAAAGTAATTAGTTATAGTTACTCACTACTTGTTCCAAAAAGTAACTGAGTTAGTAACTGAATTACTCCATAATAAAGGTAACTAGTTACCAGGGAAAGTAACTATTTGCGTTACTGTAAAAAAAAGAAAGTTGCTATATGTGAAAGAATTTGAATTTTTCTGAGTAGTTATCACTTGGCCTTAATGTATTAACTGGTTGAACTGCCCATTCAAGGCCCTGATATGCTTCCAACTGAGGCCCCGTCCACATTTACCCGGGTAAATCTACAAACGCATAAATATTTATCCGTTTAGCCCTTCCGTCCACACTAAAACAGAGAATTCCGACGCTGAAAACAATGCTTTTCGAAAACGATCGCTGAGGTCGATAAATGTAAAAACGCTGGGTTCGCGTTGTAGTGTGGACAGGGTAGATGGAGGCTTTCAGAAACGATGACGTTCGGTTGCCATGACACTGCCACAAGCTTGCGCTCGAGACCGAGACACTCATCAAAAAAATGGCAGGTGAAATGCAAATGATGATCTCTCTTTACAATGTACTAATTTATCTCCAGAAACCACTCGACATATTGGCTCAAACATATTCGTTGCTCCAGCTCCGGAGGCGAGCGCTGTATTTGATGTTCTTCAGTAGGGGTGTGCATTGGCACTGCCCTCACGATTCGATTACGATTCACCAGGTAACGATTCGATTCAATTCGATTCTACAATGCATGGCGATGCATCAAAATTCGACTGCACACAATAAGGCAAATCTTTTCACCTTCCATTCCCAAACCTACTGCAATTTAATACCAGGCTTTGTCCTTTCTGATATTTTCCTTATAAAAAGGATGATATATTTCATAAATTATTTTATGTTGCTCCACTTCGACAATCAGTCTCTCGTCGTCCATGTTGCCGACCCTCTGATTGATTGAATGCTGACCTGGTGCCACTAGTCATGACGTTATGTTGATGTCTAGTTGTGATAGGCTACATGAGCTGAGTATTGTGTTTTATTTTGAAAATTGACCGGATGCTCTATGGATTTTACTTTTTCACTTCCTGCCCGGCTCGATCTGCTCTGTTGAAATTGATGCGGTTCAGCAACGGCTCGCGTCAAAATTCGAAGTGCTATGGAATGGTAGCGCTGCGCCGCTTCTGGGACGCTGCTGAGCCGGGGGAAATGGTTTCATTGATTAGAGTGGCAGCGATCAGCAGCGGTGACCGCGGCGCAGCCGTTCCGCGGCGCTTACGTCCCCGGTGGAAATCAGGCTAGTGTATACTTCACAACTCTATTGTCCACTCAAGGCCCGAAAATACAGAGCGACATCGATTATGGCATCAGCATCGATGCTGAATCGTGCATGCCCCGCATTGCGATGCATCGCCAAATCGATTATTGTTGACACCTATTCTTCAGTGATGGTAAAAAACCCGAAGACGACAGTTCAAATCGTACTTGGAGCGGCGTTTCTGGACAAGGCCGGGTCAAAAATTATTAACCAGCTGATCAACTGTGAATATCAGCTGATCGCGCGCCTGTAATCTAAACAGAGAGTAACGTAACCATGACAACAACTGTTTATCAAAATAATTTCAGTGTGGAACGTGGATGCAAAACATTCCGAAAACGACATGAAAACGATAGTGTGGACGGAGATAATTTTCATTGCATGTGCGTTTTCACATTTACCCGGATTAGTGTGGATGGGGCCTGAATTTCAATTTGCTTGGTTGCGAAGGCTGTGGAACATCTGCTGAATACTTCAGAAAATGCCATCTTTTCAACGGATTGCTCCGGACTCGCCATTTCTGCTGCTTCATCGAATCTGTTTGGTGTGTGCGTTTGGGTGTGTGTGGCGCGCGTGTGCTGGCTTGCACTGGCTCCGATTGGCTACCATGAAACATGACTCTGCCTTAGACAATCATAATCGCTTATCTCGTTGTTAACCCACCCGGGGCGTGTACCACGTAGCTCGCTGAACATAGCGGAAATCCTAGCGGAAAACCTGGCTCGACAGAGCCGCAACTCGCAATTAGAGTTAAACGGTACCACGACGCTCACATTAGATTCAATTAGTCGAACCAGGTTTTCCGCTTAAGGTTCAGTGCGCGTTCACTTGAAAGGGGCGTTTTTTGCGTCATTTTTCACACCTTTACGATAGATCAAGCAGTCTATATGCGTATAAGTGAAAAGATTCTGCATATTGTCAATAAAATAACTATGCCAAATGCAGAATTGTTCGCCATTAATCCAAATAGAATGATGATGATTTAAAAATGCCTAAGCAACGTCCATCCTGCCTTATTCTATCATTTAGGGAACTCACTTTAAATACACCCTATGTAAGAAATGTATCGCATGTTTTCAACCGCAGAGAGGTAGCGGCTGTAGCGTAGTGGAGTAGTATAAGACCCGAACGCCAGCGACCGGGGTTCAAATTCGCCGGTCTATCATCATGCATTTTACCCCCATAGATGTGGTGCCAGCACGGCCTTGAAAATATGGTTTCAAGTTCGAAATAAGCACAAAAAAATATTTCCATAAGCATTGGTGAATAAGTATTCCATGTGCATGAGAATTGGGACTTTTTAAGCTTCACATAAATTCGCGTCACTTGGGAGTCGAACCCCCCGCGCCGAAATTCAAGACTGACGCGCTACCTCCACTCTAGCACTCTGTCACAGAGACACAATGCGCAACAGTAAGCATTGTCTACATAAGGTCCAACGAGGACGATCAAATAACGATCACCCTCTGATGAGAATCTGTATCTCTCATGAAGAACCCCAATTTCGTTGTTTGCACAATGACAATAAAGTCTGAAATCTGAATATGGTCAGACAATGCCAAGGGATCGGTTCTGTCCTGTAAAACCCTCTGTCTCCGGAGAGACGCCTGTACGAGAAGTGCGCCGAGGTCCACGGGAACACCCACAAATGGTGACGCCATTGTCAGAGGAGGGGCTAGGAAGCTGCGCACGCCGATTTAAGTAGCCGATCTCCGGCTAGACTAAGCCGAAAAACTGCTCCCGACCAGGTTTGGTTGCGAGCATAAGTCACCATGGTGATACAGCGACGCTAAAAGAGATCGACTTTCGTGGTACAACTAACCCAGGCTTTGAGCTCAACATACCTCGCTAACCCTCTAAGCGAGCTTCGTGGTACAGGCCCCCGGTCTCCTCACTAGCAGTTTGTGTTTGGAGCCAAGGGTGCGTTCGGATTACGCAGTTTATTCAATCAATTCATAGTAACGCACTGCATTTTTCGTACAGTAACGGTAACGGCGTTGTAACGATGGAAATAGTAATTAATTAGATCACCTCGTTGCGGAAAAAATAACGGCGTTATGTAACGCCGTTCTTTTAAACGGCGTTATTACCAACACTGCCTAGCAGTAGGAAGACATGCTCTAGTCACACAACAAACTGCTAACCGCAAGGGGATGAAGCTTGGAGAACATATTCCTGGCGGTTGTAAGATCTGCTAACCCTAACTGTAGGCCTACGTCCACACCAGAAGCATAAAGTTTTGCTGCGAATATTTCTGTTCGCTTTGGTCGCTCATGACGTACAATTCAATTTTGCAGACGCATTTAAAGGAGCCGTATGCTTTTAGTACAGACAACATTAAAACACTAGCGGTTTTAATGTTATGTTGACTGAGTACGAAAGCAAGGTTTTACAACTGCTTATAGAAATCTGGGGGGACCAGTAAAGTTATTTGTAATTGCGATAAGATGTTGACTGAGTAGGAATGCAATATATATTTCTAACCCTGAGGAGTTAAGCCAACTTGCATGTATCATGACACTTTTTGTGAATAACCCTGATATGCATGCTTGTATGTGCGCTTGGATGCTATTTTTTCCTTTTGGGTGAAGATTTGAATGTCCCTTTGTCTAACTGTGCGTTCTCACCAAACGCGAGGGGGCGACAAGATCCCATACAAAGTGAACGTAGAGATGAGGGCGAGGGCGAATTTTTCGCGAGAGAAATTCAGATTTGTCGCGCCACAAATCAGTATTTGTGGCGTTTTGATTTGTCGCGCCACACTTTCGCCGTGCACAAGCGAGCGCGTTCACGAGGATTTGTGGGGTGACAAATTTGCTCGAGTTGAAATATTTCAACTTTGACGTGAATTTCGCGTGATGACAGCCAATCAGCGTTCAACAGCGTGGCCACTGAGTGACATGTGTAACGTAACAGCCAATCAGCGTTCAACCGTCAAACTCAGTGCAGGGCAGTCCGGGGTGAACTGCAGCATGGAGGAGAAATTGATTGTTGCCGTTTGCAACTCCCGGAGCTCTATATATAATAGTATATAATATAACATAATTGTATATATAATATCACGGCCAAAAGGTCTGTGCGCCTCCGGATGGCCGTAGCGCAGGGAACTCTCATAGGGATTGGGCTTCTCGGGGTTTGTTTACCGGCGTTGCTATGATTTCCGGTCTTCTGTATTAATCGCAAATTATTTTTCTATTCTAAATATCCCTTGATTTTTTGGTCCCATAATTCTTCTCATTTTAATTCTCTTATCAACATGGTGAATTGCATCGGCTTGCCTTGTGCAAATGATTTTTTATTGATAACAACATTGGCATATACTGATCAAAACAGGACGATACAAAAAAAGAGCCTATATTGCAATTAAACGACTGCTTTGAGCAAATGTCATTTGAACATAGCAGTCAGGCTACTGCTTCTTTGTTTTGATATATATATATATATATATATATATATATATGTGGCGCGACAAATATATATATATATATATATATATATATACCAGTGGCGGCTGTGAGGGACTGGTGTGTGAGGGAGGAAGGACTGCTCGCTTGGTTGCAATTGGCCTGTTTGCACTGTTGGTGTATGGTGGCATAAGAATATGAGACTCAAGTTGTTTCAGGTTGAGGGATAGTTATGTGAATAAAATTGATACAAATCCACCAGTGGCATCACTGTAATTTGAAAGCTGGTGGGCAGCATGTCTTTGAAATGGACTACAAGGGCAGAAGGAAAGGATGCAAAGCCCATTAGTCAAATCAGGCCTACTCTTGATTTGAAGTAAATAAAAAAACCTGGGCCAATTTTTGCCCTCAATGACTGAAGTTATTGGTTGTAATTTACCTATGTTTATTTTCAGTTACAATTGTTTTATGAAAAGACTCAAGACGAAAAGTGATGCCATTTAAAATGCATCATGCTGAATCATTCACCCTTTCCACAATATCAAACAGAACGGTCAGAGTAAAAAAACTAGTATAAGAACGAGAACATTATTTCAAACAACCTGGGGCCGTATTCACAAAGGATTTTAGGGCTAAAAGTAGGTCCTAACTGGCGAATTTAGGAGTAACTCCTAAAAATAATGGGCGTGTCACTCTTAAATTTAGGACTCCTAACTTTTTTCACTAAGAGCAATTCACAAAGTATTTTAGGCCTAAAAGTAGCACCTAAGTCTAGGAGAGCTTAAAAGTCCTCAAGAGGACTCCTAACTCAGTAAGACCTATTCACAAAGAATCGTAAATGCCTGCGAGACAAAATGTTAGGGTATTAAACTTGTTGTGGAGTTAATCGCGATGCAATAACATCCCCGACTAACAGGAATAATCAGATTAGTCCCGAAATAAAATGTTTGGCCACACTACGTTATTTAGCAACAGGGGAAATGCAACTTTGCCATGCCGACGATTTAAAAATATCGCAACCATCAGTCAGCCGTTCCATAAACTTTCCTTTGGACATTCAACAATTACACAGGATCAAAGCCAACTTCATGGCACTTGCAGGTATGCCCGGTGTGGTCGGTGCTATTGACGGGACGCACATAAAAATAATTGTGCCATCAAAAGACGAGGACGTGTTCGTCAATAGGAAGAAAGTGCATTCCATCAACACGCAGGTTGTTTTTGATGCAAATTTTAACATAGCCTACTGGATGTTGTTGCAAAGTGGCCTGGATCTTCAGCTACCCATGATTCGCGCATTTTAATGGGGAGCGGTCTGAGGCAGCTTTTTGAGATGTACCAGTTGGGTGTCACTTGCTGGGAGACAGTGACTATCCATGCACAACCCAGTCGCCGAGAAAAAACGTTGACGTTGTACGTTTCCATGAACACTGGATACGTAGCATTTCAACGTAAAAAATAGCGTGTTATACCTACAGTATCCACGCGGGTTTGGGTTTCACGGCTTTCGCGGCAAATTGTGGACACAATTGTTTAGGGGGGGGGGGGGAGGTAGACTGTTGTTGACCGGGGAGGGGGGGGGGGGGGGGGGAGACACGTTTGTTGAGGGGGGGGACGACGACACGTTTGTTGAGGGGGGGGGGGGGAGACACGTTTGTAGGGGGGGGCACGCTCGACAACGAGAGTTGGTTTTTATTGAACGCTCGACAACGAGAGTTGGTTTTTATTGAACGAGACTTCAACACGGAACAGCTTCCCGAAACGATGGTCACGTCACTCTCGGTGACGGTGTCGACGACAATGAACACACGAACAATGTTAATAGAACAACACACAACCACATAACATCCCGAACCCATTAACCCCACTTAATCCTAACAACAAAACAAGTTAACAAAAGCCCCATTTGTCAACTGACAACCCCAATTCCCAGAATCCCCCACGGCTCCGGAACACGGCGTAGCTTATATTAATCTTTATTATCTGAATGGGAAATGCAATATTTTAGGACCGATTCACCGTTAAACGTGTTTCTAATAACATTTCTAGCGAGAAATATACTTTTTACTTGCATAATCTTCAGTCAGTGATTGTGTCTGATCTTTAGTTTTATAGTTATTGGGATTTGATCGGCTCGCTCGCATGTTTCAACGACGTCAGGTTGTTAGGAATAGGGACGCTGCTTTCGCTAAACTAGCAGCTCACGTGCTTCCTGCGTTTGTGTTATTAAACTGTTACTTTATGTAACTTTTAATGATATCTTGTTAGAAACACGTATATCTGAGAGCCAACCCAGTCGCCAAAAGCATACGTTATCTCCTACATTCACCATTCATAAAATTCCCGCTGCGCGCTCGCGCTCTGCCCTGTCTCTGTTACGAAGGGCGAAGCTGCCCCTGCATCTCTGCACGTTAGTTGGCGGGCCGAGCCCCTCCTTCTCGCGTGTGCGTGTGCGTGTGTGTGTGTGTCCAGTCCTCCCATATTAATGTGTAAACCACATAATAAGTAGTCAACAGAAGACAATGTTTTAATCCCACTTTATATCTCCTTGTTACATTTAGATGAGAACCCCTGGCCAGCCTTTCAGACTGGCCTGTCAGGCTAAGGAATTTAAAAACAGGCCTCCCTGGTTAGAGTGGAGGGAAAAAAAGTTAGGTAAATGTCAGCCAACATACAGTTGGTATACACAATTGAAATTCATAATGTTAATCACTATGCAAATGAGAGTATAGCTAATTCATGGTCATTTTTAAGGTGCAGTAATTTCACACTTTTACACAATTCAATTACTGTATGGTATGTTAGATAACAACAGTAAGAGCTCAAATTAGAGCAATTGAAAGAGTGAAACATTAGTCTCCTGTCATCTCCTTCTCATGCACTGGTTAGCCATGGATGTAAACAGTTCATTAAATTATTTTGAGTAGATTTTGTCCTTGTTTAGCATGTGCTATTGCTACTATAGATATACAAAGGACAACTGGTCATTTTTGTGTTCTATTTGTTAATACTGTTATTAAAACTGATAGACCTACTCAGCTTTCCATGATTGTTGATAATCGTTATACTCTTAAATCAGCGGGTTGTAGACCCCTGCGTTGGTGAGTGTGGTGCGACACCCCATAAGCGTACCGGTGGGACGGGTTTGTACGAGGCTGGGAGGGAATCATCACAGTATACCCACTACAATAAAATAGACTACACCACTGGTTGACAGTGTACGTTTCGTGAACACTGGATTACGTCGCATTTCAACAAATAGCGTGTTATACACACACGCACGCACACACACACAAGCACACACACGCACAGACACACACAGACACACACCCGCACACGGTGCATTTCGCTGCTAAAACATCAACAAAATTCCCTCAAATATTATTACTAAAGAACCGTTTTCCAAAGAACGAAATGTAAACCAATGCATTCTGAATGGGAGTGTTTCTCCGATTTTTCCATGCTACACAGAACGAAATGTAAACCCATGCAAATAAAGACTTCATGGTCATAATAATTTAAATATCATTAATCTCCTGAGTGTGTTGGGTGGTATTCTATTTTTTTCAACCGGGCTGCATCAAGTCACTTGACCGTCATGGTTGCTATGGTGGTTGCTATCGACCGCTCCCTCTAATCCTTACATGGCTCTAAAAACCACGCGGAAAAGGAGCTGCCGTAAATTGTGTTGTTTTTGTCGTAAACTGGGGTCCGACGGTTAAAAAAATAGACAGATATTCCGAGGCATCCTTAAAAGGCAGCTTGGATGTTTTTATTTTCTGCAGTTTAGACTTCTTCTATAACCTATTTTTGAAAGCAAAACACCAAGTTCATTGATTTAACGAGGCAGGGTTATTTGAAACAATTTATTCAATAAATATTTGTGAGAGGTCATTCCTTCTCCTGAGTTTGCTTCCTATTTATGTCTAGTGTACACCCCTACTGTCCAAAAGCATCCCCCCCCCCCATATGGATTTGGAGAGTTGTTGCCACGTCCCAGTGGTGGAAGTATCATATAATATGAAAGAGGGCATTCAATTATACTACAATGATCAATAAGGAGGCCGAAGCCCTAAAGGAAGTGATGCAATAGGTGACTGAGGCGAGAACATTTAAGTAAACTGTACCTTGGGGTCTCTTATATATCAAAGGGGGTTTCAAAGGACGCATATACGCTTCAACCTGTGGCTCCAGCCCTACAGGAAATGACTCAGCAAGTGCTCCATCTCGTTGCACCTGCACCCAGCGGCTCGCTTGCAAGATTTTGGCCTGAAGTTCTTCCCAGACCTATACCCTAACAGTCCAACATGCATATCTGAGAATCAGGCCTCTCTTCAATAACGACAAAATGTTATGAGAGAAATACAGATTCACTTTTTGTTATCTCATAAGCGGCGTGGTGCCGGCTCCTTTTGACCTTTTGACCCCAGACTTCAAAGACGTGGCCACAGGCCAGCTGTGTCTACACACATTAAGCCACAAATGTACACCTCCATCCCGCAAAAATTGGGGCCTAGAAACTAACCTCTGTCTTATGTACAGTGACTGTACTGTTGGAGGTCACGCCCCTTTTCCAGCCTTTTCGAGATAGCTAGGGATGCTAAAATGTTTACACACATTTCCCGGGGCCCCGAGAACGACATATCCAAGATTTGTAGTTCTAGCCCATAGAGAAAAAAAGTTTTCCCAAATGGACTGTCATTTGGACAAAGCCCCTTCAGAAGTGTTGCCTGCGAGACCTAATGGTTCAGAATGTGGTGGAAAAACAGTTTTTTAGATAGGAAGGTCCTACCGCCCTGAAATTTGAATACCATATTCTAGGGCCTAACTGGGACCCCCGCACCGAAACTTGGCCCGGTCGGACCCCGAGTGCAGGAAGGGGGGGCCTGGACTTTCATAATCTTCGCTCGGTGAATGTAAAGGATGTTTGGTCGGATGTTATGACGAAGAATCATAATGTGAATGGGAATATTCTATTAATGTCTTGATATCATCTTTCGTCTCAACACTTCTGCTGCAGCCGTTTAAAGTCTCACTCCGAGAACCTTAAAATATTAATCAATCCATTAGAAGTATGAAAATATGTTCCCGGTCGTGCAACAGGGCAAACAAGGTGTCCTTTGACATCTACGTTTCGAGACGATTGTAACAGTGCCACACATGATCATATTTGAATATGTTTCGGGGTAGTAATTAGCTGTCGATTTTGGAGGCCTTTATCAATAATGACCAGCTATAGATTTGCTTCCCGATGGAGATTTTTGACAAATTACATGTTAATTAGCATCTACACGTTAAGCTGAGTCCAATGAGATCAAGCTCGCCCTCTTGCTACACCGAGATCATGTCCTAGACCTAGGTGTACCATGTAACATACATGTTACCATTAGCTAGAGTGTCATGCTTGGTGTCATTGGACTCAGCTCAACGTGTAGATGCTAAATAACATGTCATTTGTCACAAATTTTTATCGGGAAGCAAATCAATAGCTGTTCATTATTGATTAAGGCCTCCAATTTCGACAGCTAATTACTACCATTAAACATGTTCGAATATGCTCATGTGTGGCACCGTTGCAATCGCCTGGAAGCGTAGATGTTGAAGGACTGGTTCGTCCTCCTACGCCACCGGGAAGATATTTACATGCTTCTGATTGACTAATGAATTGATTCAGCTATTCCCCCAGAAGTCTCGGGTCAAAAGGTCAAAAGGAGACGGCACCAGCCCCGTTGAAAAAAATAGAATACCACCCAACACACTCGGGAGATTAATGATATTTAAATTATTATGACCATGAAGTCTTTATTTGCATGGGTTTACATTTCGTTCTGTGTAGCATGGAAAAATCGGAGAAACACTCCCATTCAGAATGCATTGGTTTACATTTCGTTCTTTGGAAAACGGTTCTTTAGTAATAATATTTGAGGGAATATTTTGTTGTTGTTGTTTTAGCAGCGAAATGCACCGTGTGCGTGTGTGTGTGTCTGTGCGTGCGTGTGCGTGCTTGTGTGTGTGTACGTGCGTGTGTGTGTATAACACGCTATTTTATGTTGAAATGCGACGTAATCCAGTGTTCACGAAACGTACACTGGCAACGTATGCTTTTGGCGACTGGGTTGGCTCTCAGACATACGTGTTTCTAACAAGATGATATCATTAAAAGTTACATAAAGTAACAGTTTAATAACACAAACGCAGGAAACACGTGAGCTGCTAGTTTAGCGAAAGCAGCGTCCCTAACAACCTGACGTCGTTGAAACATGCGAGCGAGCCGATCAAATCCCAATAACTATAAAACTAAAGATCAGACACAATCACTGACTGAAGATTATGCAAGTAAAAAGTATATTTCTCGCTAGAAATGTTATTAGAAACACGTTTAACGGTGAATCGGTCCTAAAATATTGCATTTCCCATTCAGATAATAAAGAATAATAAAGATCATACACATTCACTGACTAAAGATTATGTAAGGAAAATGTACATTTCTCGCTAGAAATGTCATTAGAAACGCGTTTAATGGTGTATCTGTCCTAAAATATTGCATTTCCCATTCAGATAATAAAGATTAATATAGGCTACGCCGTGTTCCGGAGTCGCGGGGGATTCTGGGAATTGGGGTTGTCAGTTGACAAAAGGGGCTTTTGTTAACTTGTTTTGTTGTTAGGATTAAGTGGGGTTAATGGGTTCGGGATGTTATGTGGTTGTGTGTTGTTCTATTAACATTGTTCGTGTGTTCATTGTTGTCGACACCGTCACTGAGAGTGACGTGACCATCGTTTCGTGCAGCTGTTCCGTGTTGAAGTCTCGTTCAATAAAAAACAACTCTCGTTGTCGAGTGTTCAATAAAAACCAACTCTCGTTGTCGAGCGTGCCCCCCCCCCCCCCCCCTACAAACATGTTCCCCCCCCCCCCAAACAAACGTGTCGCCCCCCCCCCCCCTACAATCGTGTCGTCGTCGTCCCCCTCAACAAACGTGTCGCCCCTGATTACGCAGATTACGCTTAGTCCTATGCGTAAAACACATCGTATTGGCTCTTTGACGCCTTTTATTTGTTGAATCCATATTATTGTTTACTGATTTCTTCCATATATGCTAGAGCACACAAACATACACGAAATGTTGTGGAGAGAGGAATTGGGCAGATGAAACGTCGGTTCATGTCCTCCACGGCGAAATACGCCTCACCCCAGAGAGGGCAAGCACAGTAATCACTGTATGTGCCATTCTACACAACCTCTGCAAGCGGAGGAACATTCCACAGCCTGACGATGATGATGATGATGATGATGGCGATCAACATGACAATGAATTTGGCCGTGTGGAACCGAGTGGACTGGCATTTAGGGATCACTTTGAAAACACATTTTAGGTAAACACCTTGGCACAAATCAGTCAACACTTGTGTAGTTCATAACATTTATTTTCTTTTAAATTGTACGTATTTGTATTGTTTGCTTTCTCTCTCTTGAACGTGCAGGCCACAACGTCATTATCGTGGTCTGCACAAAATTGTCATCATGCGTGTATTCTGATAACTGTACTATGACTACTTAATAGGAATTCATTTCTAGCCTAGGCTATGTCCTTGTTTTTCGGTGATTCAGTGGGCTCGTCTGAACAACCAATCACCGAACTGACTGCTTCTAAACTCGTGCACGAGAATTGACGTAATCCATAGCAACGGCGCGTCACTCTTAGTTCACTCTTTGTGATTTATCCTTAGTAAGAGTAGGTCTCAGCGGCTTTGTGAATAACTTTTAAGAAAAAACTCCTACGTAAAATGTTTTAGCGCGAGTTAGGAGCACTCCTAGCGGTAAGATAAAATGCTTTGTGAATACAGCCCCTGATCTATAGGCATGGTGCCTAGCAAGGAATGTCGCATAGCAGCACCAACGTGAACTTGACACTCGTCGTGGCGTTTAGTTGCCCTATAAAGATTTTTGACATCAGTGAAACCATGAACAGCCCACGTTGGAGATTTGCCATTATTCATTAGCAAACAGGGCCAGCAATACAGTTGATTGATAGTAATGCTACCAGTAAGCCATGAGTACCCACAATACTGACGTTGCCATTACTTTTGGTGACCTCGATTTTTTTCTATGGTCGCTAACTTAACACTGTAACTCAATGAATGGAATGCTTTGTAATTAAACATGAACAATGTCCTCTGTTTCCAATTTTTCCATTGTACACTTTATTCACAAATGTTAGAATCTCGTTATCCTTCAGATGATTTCACCTGCTTTGCGTCTCTTAGACTGAACGGCACTGGGTTTGTTATCGACAGCGTTGCCAGATTGGGCAGATTTACCGCCCAATGATAAATTTTACAGCCTAACGTGGTTAAAAGTAGCCCAATTGGGTGGGAAATCTGCCCAATCTGGCAATACTGCTCACCAGCCAGGGATCCTGCTTATTGGTTCATAGCGCAGCCCAAATAGATTTTTGCGCAAATCAGACGCCTTAAGGTCACACTCACTCAGAGGAGGACTTTCCTCCTCTCTCCCATTGAAACCCATGTTATTCACCGGCCGCCAGTACTTTTGGGGAAATGAATGGGAGTCAACGGAGGCTGAGGGAGGACCTTCTTCCCTGAAGTAATTGTCAATAGGCGATAGGGGGAGCTAATGTCCCTTTACCCAGGGAAACAAACATTATGTATTCAAAGGCATTAAAGTAGTCATATTTAAGGGCATTAATTCATTACAGTAGTCTGGGCAATCTAAATTTTTTTATTCTCAACAATGTTAGGGAGGATCTTCCTCCCTCTCCACAATGGAGAAGCCTCCACTGATATATACATATTAGGGATGGGCACGAGTAGTAAATTCCAAACTCGAGTGATCGAAGGAATTCCTCGAGGATCAATCGAGTACTCATTTAATCGAATCTATTTTTAGAATGCAACGCATCTGCAGCAGGAATAGGCCTGATGATGAACGGCAATATTACCAACCAAACATGTAATGCTTATTCTACATCAAAACAGTCAGTTATCAGAGTATTCATTATTTATTTTTGCAAACATTCAAAACACATTTTCCTTACAAAAATAAAAATGCGTCTCACAATTTAAATCACGTCGAACCAAGGCCTGTAACAGTTTAAAAAAAACAAAAACGAAACAAGTAGCCTAACCATTGCAAATAATTTAAAGCTGCAAATAAAACGGCAGCAAATGGACTATGGAAATCCTCAGCGTTGTGATCTTCTCTAGCCGGGAGCTGCGTCTTGCGGCGGTGAAAATAGCTGACACACTTGGTTGCTGCGGGTCTGCTTTCCCGAACTCACTGTTGTGTTTCAGGAGCATATGTTGCCGCATAGTACTTTCTGGTAGCTCGATTTCGCTTGGCATATTTTACATTTCACCTTATGATCTCCTATTTCTTTAAAGTATTTCAATTCTTCGCTGCGCTTTGCTTTAACCGCCATCTCTTAACTTTTTGAATTCTGGCATGCCTGCACACGGCACGGAACACGCCACACAGAAATTGATACATTTAATTTAGAGCTGTCAAGCGATTAAAATATTTAATCGTGATTAATCGCATTAATGTCATAGTTAACTCTAATTAATCGCGATTAATCGCAAATTATTTTTCTATGCTAAATATCCCTGGATTTTTTTGTCCCATAATTCTTCTCATTTGAATTCTCTTATCAACATGGTGAAGTGCATCGGCTTGCCTTGTGCAAATGATTTTTTATTGATAACAACATTGGCATATACACTGATCAAAACAGGACGATACAAAAAAAGAGCCTATAGTGCAATTAAACGACTGTTTTGAACAAATGTCATTTGAACATAGCAGTCAGCTACTGCTTCTTTGTTTTGAGCCAAAGAAAAAAAAAAATATATATATTTTTTTTTTTTATAAAATAATTGCGTTAATCGCGCGATAAAAAATTTAACGCCGTTAAATTTGGTTTGCGTTAACGCCGTTAATAACGCGTTTAACTGACAGCTCTAATTTAATTTGCTTTGTGCCCACGGCATGCGTTAGTAGCGCAGACAGAAAATTGATACATTTGCTTCAGAAAACTTTGTTTGTGTGTGTATATGCAAACTCGAGTTTGCCTGTCCACCAACCAAGTTCATTTGTAACGAGGAGTACTCGAGTAATCGATTCCTCACGCCCATCCCTAATACATATATATACATACATATACTCACAGCACAGAGGAGGTAGAAAGAGAGTGTGTTCTACTGTAAGTGAATGGTGGCCCTATGCCATAAAATACCACATATTCCAGCTTTACAGATAAGGGCACTGTGGAGCTTTTAGGCTTTGATCAATTTGTTTTGTTTGTTTCCCCACCGCTATATTTGGAGTTCTTAGTAGTCTCTGTAGCTAAAGTCCCACCTAACGACTCCCCCTGCTGGCTGAGAAGAGAACTATCCCCAGTTCTATCTCAGCGACTCCCCCTGCTGGCTGAGAAGAGAGCTATCCCCAGTTCTACCTCAACGTCTCTCCCTGCTGGCCAAGAAGAGGACTGACATCAGTTCTACTGAAGTTTTCCAGCAGTTTCCCTTTAGGATTGCCCCTTGGGGTCCAGAAGGGACTACAGACAGTGGTAGGGTTGTCCACCAAACCATGGGCGGAGTGGGTAGAACACTTCGTTCACCACTTCAATCTTGATGAAGAGAGGCGGTTAGGCAAGGAAGAAGATTTAGAAGACATGAAGAAACAACTCAAAGCAAATGGAGAGGTCCCAGCTGCATAAAAAAGCTAAAGACGCCTGGGAACCCCTGGCCATGATGTCACTGTCGACCCAACCAACGGCACCAGTGTCTCAGGAGACCCCGCTACCTGAATGGCTACAGCCGGGATGCCAACCCACCAAATACCCTGGGTACATGATGGCCGCCCTGCAGCAACAATATCAGCAGCAAAAATACCAGAGGAAGAGGAGGAAGAGAAGGAGAGGCAGAACGCCGCAACAGAATACACAGGGGTGTTTCATTGCTAGCAACAAGGACATTGGATCAAGGATTGCCCCTCTTAGCACTCCGACATGGCCTAACAGAGGTTTTTATCACAGCAACACTAGCCCCAGAATCCCCCTGAGGGTCCGCCCCCACCAGGCGCTTCCATGTACCCCGTACAATCATAGGGATGCCCAGAGGACAAGCAGGCGAGGAAGGAACTAGGGCTTGGACTACCTACAGTGGAGGCGTATGTAGGTGGACACCGATTCATGTTCCTAGCGGACTCAGGAGCATCTGTATCAACAATCGGAAGTCTCGCAGGGAGCCCACCTCCACTATCTCGCCGCTCTTTAAAGAGCATGGGGTTCTCTGGGAAACCCATGGAAAAGCCGTCCACAACCCCACTTGACTTCAATATACTGGAACAGAGAGGATCTCATTCGTTCCTCTATGCCCCATCATGCCCCATCTACCGATTAGGCAATGACCTGATGGGTTCGCTGCAGATAACATTTGCCTGCGACTCAGGGGGCATTACCCTATACAACCACACCAGCCCGGCCCCGCACGGAGCACACATGTTCATGTTAATAGATGACCCAAGACCAGAAACTCAGGAAGATACCACCATCTACTGAGAGGAAGTGACAGGGGCAGCACAGACGACTCCAGCACTGGACAGGACATATGAAGAATGGAAGATGTGATTCCAGGAGATGGGGGAATACAATGAGCTGTTGGACCCATTACACTGCACACTCAACAACACCCACGAGCAGGATCTGCCCTACGACAAACCGTGGTGCGACCAGAAGAATGGGAAACTGGAGGACCTAAGATGTGGAGATATATTCCAGGGACCCGAAGGAGTGGCGGCAGAAGTCGACCTAACACCAGAACAACAATCGTGGTTCAAGCTGGAACCGGAGAGCGGCCCTCATGACTCCCTCTTAGTCCGCACCGACCACCAACCCAAACAACTTGGGCCAATGGTAAAGAGGGCACAGGCGGTCCGTGAATGGTACACCACAGACAACAAATATCTTTCCCAATGCATTCTTCTGCCTCCCCCTAGCAACTGAGTCAAGACCCTTCTTCGCTTTCATGTATAGACACCTACACGAGAATGCCACAAGGGTTCCGATGCACCCCCACCATTTTCAACGCCTGCCTAAAGAAGAACCTGGCAGAACTGGTCCTTCCTTCTGGAACAGTCCGACCTCCTCTTGGCAGCTGAGACAAAAGAAGCTGGTCTACAGGACACCGAGGCCCTACTGCTGACAATAGCAGACAAAGGCTACAAGCTCAAGAAAGCCAAACTACAACTGGTAACTTTCCTAGGGAAAGTAATAGGAGGGAATAGTAGAGAGATCAGCGAAATACACAAAAGCGCGATCAGAAATTACGCAAAGCCAAATACGGTCTTGCATCCCTGACTACACAGCTGAGACAACCAAACTGCGACAGCTTATCACCAAAGCAGGACACAGAAACCTGAAAGCCCCGTTGGAATGGACCCCTGAGGCGGAAGAGGCATTCACCGGGCTAAAACAAAGCAGTCTGGCCACCCCAGACTACAAGGAACCCTTTCACTTAGATGTGTCAGTAAGAGACTGTGGGCCCTATCTTGCATCCATTGTACTTTTAAATCAATGCATCTGCAAACACCGTACAGCAAACGCATATTTTCTCGACACAGACATCGTGTATGCCTACATGCCCATAACTTTTAGGATTGATGAGTAGGCCTATTTGATCGTGAAAAACATTGTTTTACCGCGAGTGAGTGTTAAAAAGAATGAATGAATGCGGGCGCGCGTGTGTGCTCTGTGTAAACACACGCAAGCTAAACACTCTCATCATCATCCCATCTTCGTCCGCTTATCCGGGGTCGGGTCGCAGGGGGAGCAGCTCAAGCAGGGGGCCCCAGACTTCCCTTTCCCGGGCCACATTGACCAGCTCTGACGGGGGGATCCCGAGGCGTTCCCAGGCCAGTGTTGAGATATAATCTCTCCACCTAGTCCTGGGTCTTCCCCGAGGTCTCCTCCCCACTGGACGTACCTGAAACACCTCCCAAGGAAGGCGCCCAGTGGGCATCGTTACCAGATGCCCGAACCACCTCAGCTGACTCCTTTCTAAGTAAATGAGCAGCGGCTCTAATCCGAGTTCCTCACGGATGGCTGAGCTTCTCACCCTATCCCTAAGGGAGACGCCAGCCACCCTTCTGAGAAAACTCATCTCGGCCGCTTGTACCCGCGATCTCGTCCTTTCGGTCATCACCCAACCCTCATGACCATAGGTGAGGATAGGAACGAAGATCGACCGGTAGATCGAGAGCTCTGCCTTGCGGCTCAGCTCTCTTTTCGTAACAACGGTGCGGTAAAGCGAACGCAATACCGCCCCCGCTGCTCCGATTCTCCGGCCAATCTCACGCTCCATAGTTCCCTCACTCGCGAACAAGACCCCGAGGTACTTGAACTCCTTCACTTGGGCAAAGTAAACACGTAACGCATAATACAATCAATGGCAATGTCTATTACCTCGGGGACACATGCATATTAGGATAGCATACAATACTCACTACAATAAGAAACAATGTTTATAATGTATTGCGTATATCATTAAATAGAACCACAGTTACCGCATATCATATGTTTCTTTGCCGAAATTTATTTGAGGACTCAGTATTTCTGAAGTTGTGGAAGAAAACCCCTTATTCCATGTGTGAATTAGGCCATATTATTTGGCAATAAACTAAGCCATTCGAAGTTTGAAATTTATGTGCATCTGTCTCATCGGAAACTGCAGACGCGCTGTCAAAATATCAACTCGTCCGATTCAAATGCGCTCATGGCTCTTAAAGGGGATGGGAGCTGGCACTCTCATTGGTTTGTTGCACGTTACGCCCAAACCACACCTACGGGTAATTAGGCTGCTTCAGACCAACCCTTTTGACACTTGCGCCGCGGCGCAAGCGTCATTTATCCGCCTGTAAAATAGCGATAGCGCCGTAGAACCGCCCACAAAGCTACTTGCGCTTTGCGCTTCCCACTTGCGTTTCAGACCGTTAAAATAGGGCCCTGTGTGTTCAACAGAGTCCTGTGGCAGAAATACCAAGGAGAGCGAAAAGTCCTGGCCTACCACAGCTCTGCTCTGGAACCACCAGAAAAAAGGACTCCCTGAGTGTAGAAAAGCTATATGCGCTATCGCCAAAAGCCTGGACAAGGCAAGGCAAATTTCATGCCAATGGCAACCCAAAGTTCTTTACACAAATACAATGAAGTGTTTTCCATAATAAAAGGAAGACAAGACAAAATATAAAAATTAAAATGGATAAAATCAGATAAAAAACATAAATAAAGTGAATAAAGGGTTATGCATAAGGGAGAGCATATAAAACAGAAAATTAGTCTAAGAAAAGGCAACAGAAAATAGATGGGTCTTGATACTGGTTTTAAAACTGACAATAGAGGGTGCCGTTCTGATTGAAATTGGCAGCTGGTTCCACAGCTGAGTAGCATAAAAACTAAAGGCAGCTTCCCCGCTTTTGGTTCTCACAGTTGGTTTTGTTAAAAACAGTTGGTCTTGAGATCTAAGAGGTCTAGTGGGGGTGTGGTATTGGAGGAGGTCTACGAGATAAGTGGGCCCCATTCCAGTTAGTGATTTAAAAACAAGCAACAATACTTTAAAATCTATTCTTTGACTGACAGGGAGCCAGTGTAAAGTTTTTAGTAGGGGTGTAATGTGGTCTGACCTCTTAGCTTTCATAAGGACCCTAGCAGCTGCATTCTGGATCAGCTGGAGCTGCCTGATATTTTTTTTGGGTAGGCCTGTGAGGAGACCGTTACAGTAGTCAAGCTTGCTAGAAATAAAGGCATGAATGAGCTTCTCCAGATCTGATTTTGTCATGAGATTTCTTAATTTTGAAATGTTTTTTAAATGATAGAAAGCTGATTTAGAAACTGACTTGATATGGCTGTTAAAAGTGAGGTCACTGTCAATTTGGACTCCAAGGTTTTTTACAGTGGTCTTAACCTGTAGTCCTTTGTTTGAAAGTAGTGACGTTAGTTCAAGCCGGCCTACAAGACGGCCTACATAGTAATGCACACCCGGTGGTTGTCCATACTCTCCATGGGGTGAAAGCGTACCTTGATAGTTCAGACTACACAATCACCACAACCACCAGGAACGCGAAACTGACAGACACCATGCCCGGCCCCAAAGATGGAGAACCCCACGTCTGGACCCAAATGAAGAGATAGTCATAGAAATGCAAGAAGCAGCAGGACCCTACGAGAAATAGGTATGGCGAGGAAAAGGGGCCAGGGAAAGCCTGGATGGAATATACTACTCCTCCACTGGGAAGCAGGTTGTCCCCTCCAAGGCCCTTCTGTTCCTCCTGAGAAAAGAACATGGATTGGCACACGAAGGAAAGGCCAAGACCCGGGAAAGTATCGAAAGATACTGGTGGCATCCAGACCTCAAAGCGGTGTGCGACCAGTATGTCCAGGACTATCAGACGTGCCAAGCCTGTAACCAAAGACGGGGGTTCAAGATAACCCAAGGACAGTTCCCCGTACCCCAGCTCCCATTTCAAGAAATCTGCATAGATTTCACAGATATGAGACAAGAGAACAGGGTAGACGGAAAACACTTTATGCTAGTAGCCTTCGACAGGTTCTCTAGATGGGTAGAAGCTACCCCAGCTAAAAGGGGAGATGGGGCCACAGTGATTAAATGGTTAGTACAGGAATTGATTCCCCGATGCAGGGCTCCAGAGTGCGCCTAATTTGGGCGCACATGCGCCTAGAATTCGGGGTAGTGCGACCAAATATTTTATTTGGGCGCACCGATGCGACTGAAAATGTATCTGGTATAATTATTATTATTTATTTTTTTAGAGCAGTCTATTCATAATATTGTAATAACCACGGAAGAGGCAGTGAATGAAGTATTGATTAGACAGCGATTTATTAGACACCTAATAAACCGTTGGAACACGCAAGACCGGTAACAATAGAAACGCCGGGAAACAAACCCACGAAGCCCAAACCAGGGCAGCGAGGTATGTTGAGCTGAAAGCCTGGGTTAGCTGTACCATGAAAGTCGATCTCTTTAAGCGTCGCTGTATCAACATGGTGACTTACGCTCGCAACCAAACCTGGTCGGGAGCAGCCAGTGGCGGAGCCACGTGGTGGCCAGGGGTGGCCGTGGCCACCATTGGTCAAACTTCGGCCACCCCGCTGGCCACCCCTACTACCGGGCCAAAAAAAAAAAATATATATATATCGAAACGCTATTTTCGCATAGCTGTCGTTCCCTTAAGGACGCATTTTACTGCGACACAAAACGGGAGCTTCCAATGCGAGTAGAGTTTACTTCTTTGTGATTGAATTGAATAATCTTTGGTAAGATGGATATAAGAAGAGAGACCCGCAGTGAATTCAACCCGGTCCATTTGACATCGGGTAGGTGCATGACAGGTACCGTAAAACGTAAATAGCCCGGGCTATTATTCGTTTTCTATCACTGAACTTTCGAACAAAACTCTTGCTCAGCAACGATGGGAAATAGCCTATCAAATGCATTATTTAAACCAGTATGAATATTACCGTAGGCCTACATGTTTACCAGGCAATTGAATAACGCCTGCCCTGCACACACACACAGGCACGCACGCACACGCAGTGCATGCCTGTGTGGTAATCGGGAGAGTAGAGTAACTGAGCGCCCCCTCCCGAAGTGGTACAGCCCAGGTCGGCCTGGAACTGCGATTGGTCAGAAAGACGTAACAGCTAATGACAACATTGAACTCTCATGCAGGCTCGAACAGAGTGACACACAAACACACACACACACACATAGTTGTTCACCCACTCCGTATCCAGCTTGTTCCACGCTTAAAGCACCTGCAGGCTACTATGCGGCGAGCTGGGGCTCTCATGTTCTCCCCTGCGGTGTATTCCTTGTCCGCATCCCCTGCCATCCAGTTGTCATACGATTCATGCAGACAGGTTTTGAACGGCTGATTCCATGGATGTACTTTGCGTGTGCCGTGTTTTCCCGGCGATGTGGCGAAGCTGTATATGGTTATGCTGTTGAGAGCTTAAATAAATGCACTATATAAATTGACTTTGAACAATTATTGAAGTTTAACATTTTCTTTAGCAAATTAGACAACTGACACATGCAATATTGCCAGTGAAAATCGCAACAAAAAAAATTAGACACTAAAATAATGGACTTATTTTCTCTAGATGTACCATCTAGATGGGTATGTTTAAGTTAACTGCATCAATTTAGTAAAATGGGATTGGGGACTGGGACTACTAGAATAGTTAGAATAAACTAGTAGTTTTTTCCGCTGCCTGGTAACCATGTCAGTGGTATGAAAAGGCCTAATACTATCAGGTAAAGCCAACTTTAGATGCTTAATGAGAACAATCATGTTTCTGATTTATGTGGCCACCACTATGTGAATTTTGGTCCCAGTCTGGCCACCCCTATAAAATTATTCTGGCTCCGCCACTGGGAGCAGCTTTTCAGCGAGTCTACCCGGAGATCGGCTACTTATATCGGCGTGCGCAGCTTCCTAGCCCCTCCTCCGATAATGGCGTCACCATTTGTGGGTGTTCCCATGGACCTCGACGCACTTATCGTACAGGCGTCTCTCCGGAGACAGAGGGTTTTTCGGGACAGAACCGATCCCTTGGCATTGTCTGACGATATTCTTTATGAGAGATACAGATTCTGCATTTATTTAAGGCATTTATTTAATGGTCAAGATATTATTAATCAACGGCGTAAATATTGACGTGCAACCGGTGCAGCTGCCCGGCAGGCACGGTCCAAACCCCCCCCCACCCCCCCCCCTCAACAACTCAAAACTTGGGTGCACCATAAATACGTGCTGGTGCACCCAAATTAAAAATGTAGGCGCACCAGTGCACCCAAGGAAAAAGTTAGTCTGGAGCCCTGCGATGGGGATACCCCAAGCTAATCTGCTCAGACAATGGTAGCCACTTCTCCAATGCCCACCTCCAGGAGGTGGAAACATACCTAGGGCTAAAACACCAGTTCAGCTCAGTATATGACCCCCAATCAGAAGGCCTGGTAGAGCGAGCTAACCAGACGATTAACGAAGAGCTGACCAAGATACTTAGAAGCGACCGACAGAAGAAACTCAGGGACAGCGCAGAGGAGGTGGAAACCCGAACCTTAGGTCACATTCAGGTGAACCAGTTGACAGGGAAAGTTAGGGAAAGGACAGTAGGGAAAAAGATGACGTGGGTGACGGCTCTGCCACTAGCATTAATGGCCATACGGTCCTCCCCCTCTAGCACCATCCTTCTCAGCCCCCATGAACTAGTTACAGGGCGTCCCATGCAGGGACCACACAGCCCACCGTCGGAAGGGCCCCATCAGACAGGTTTGATGTAATGCAAGAGTACCTACAGGCGCTAACCCAGGCTTCTTTAAGGTTCTTCTACCAGATCACTGACCAAGGGAGGTCCGAGGCAGAGACCCTTCTCCACCAGTGGTGACACCTGGCGGGAGGATCTGGGTGAAAAAACACAGCCGAAAGAACCACAGGATCGGTGGGAGGGGCCATACAAGGTACTTTTAGCGACACCCTTTTCTGTTTGCCTATGTCAAAACATGGCAACTTTTGCATTCCTGCTGTAACCACTAAGAGAGTAAACAAAGGGAAACTTAGACACACTGCTAACCTCACAAATCTCATACATATTTCCTCCAAACCAAAAAACAACCTTAAAGCCTATCAACAACACCATCAGGATGGGTCTACTTAATGTTAGGTCTCTTAATAACAAATCGTTTTTAGTTAATGATTTTATTACCACCTCTAAACTGGATTTTATGTTTTTAACTGAAACATGGCTGGAACAAAATAACAGTGCAACCGTTCTGATAGAGACAGCTCCTCCCAACTATAACTTTTTTGATGCATGTAGATCTGGAAAAAGAGGTGGAGGGGTTGCTGTTACATTTAAAAATGTTTTTCAGGGGAAACAGATGTTATTTGGTGATTTTCCATCATTCGAATACCTTTGTGCTGTATTGAAATGCTCCCCCAGAGTTCTCCTATTAATTATTTACAGGCCACCCACATACTCTGCAAATTTTTTCGATGAATTCACAGAATTATTGTCTAGCATCTCCACAGACTTTGACTGTCTAGTTATAACTGGTGACTTAATGACAAGTGTGCAAAAAAACTTTTTACCATTTTGGACACATTTGAACTGTCCCAACATGTGAAAGAGACTACTCATTGTAAGGGCCACACTCTAGACCTGGTTATCACAAAGGGCCTCAATGTTTCTGATCTCTCTGTGACTGATCCTTCCTTGTCTGACCATTTTTGTGTTTTCTTTAATATATCTTTTATTCCCGACATACAGGCAAAATCAAATACTGTCAAAAAACGGTATATCAATGAAGAATCTTATGTACTTTTTAGAAAGGCCATCTCCTTACTACCACCTCTCAACCCATGTTCTGCTGATGATCTTGGAGAAAACTTTAATTTGAAAATTTTGAAAGTCATGGATGTCATTGCACCTTATAAGGTTAAAACGATTTCTGGAAAGCAAAAGGCACCCTGGAGAAAAGCTGCTTCTGTAACAGCAGAGAAAAAAGAATGCAGGAAGGTTGAACGCATCTGGCGTAAAACAAAACTTCATATTCACCATGATATCTACAAAGAGAGCCTCCGTGCCTACAATTCAGACTTAAAAAGTGCTAGAGAAACATTTTTCTCCAATATCATCCAATAATAATAATGCAAAAACCCTATTTGCAACTGTTGACAGACTGACCAACCCCCCAACACAAATTCCACCTGATCTCCATTCCACGCAGAAATGCAATGAGTTTGTAGCTTTTTATACTGATAAAATTGAAGGCATCAGACGCGCCATCAATATCTCCACTTCAAACAAAAATGTTGGACTACCACCCTGTTCAGGCAAAAGTAACGTGGCAGGGATGGCATGCTTTAATGTTATTGAATCTAAAACTCTTGTGGAAACTGTTACACAACTAAAGCCATCCACCTGTTGCCTTGATTCTTTACCTACTAGGGATGGGCGTGAGGAATCGATTACTCGAGTACTCCTCGTTACAAATGAACTGGGTTGGTGGACAGGCAAACTCAAGTTTGCATATACACACACAAACAAAGTTTTCTGAAGCAAATGTATCAATTTTCTGTCGGCAGCACTAACGCATGACGTGGGCACAAAGAAAATTAAATGCATCCATTTCCATGGCGCGTTCCGTGCCGTGTGCAGGCACGCCAGAATTCAAAAAGTTAAGAGATGGCAGTTAAAGCAAACCGCAGCGAAGAATTGAAATACTTTAAAGAAATAGGAGATCATAAGGTGAAATGTAAAATATGCCAAGCGAAATCGAGCTACCCGAAAGTACTATGCGGCAACATATGCTCCTGAAACACAACGGTGAGTTCGGGAAAGCAGACCCGCAGCAACGGTGAAAGTGAAAGTGTGTCGGCTATTTTCACCGCCGCAAGACGCAGCTGTAATCCCGGGCGTGTAGAGAAGATCACAACGCTGAGTATTTCCATAGTCCATTTGCTGCCGTTTTATTTGCAGCTTTAAGCATTTATTTGCAATGGTTAGGCTACTTGTTTCGTTTTTTTTAAAACTGTTACAGGCCTTGGTTCGACGTGATTTAAATTGTGAGACGCATATTTCTTTTTGTAAGGAAAATGTGTTTTGAACGTTTGCAAAAATAAATAATGAATACTCTGATAACTCTGACTGTTTTGATGGAGAATAAGCATTACATGTTTGGTTGGTAATAGGACATGGAGGAGAAAGGGATTGTTGGCGGCGAATGTCTCCCGCTTGAGCCCCGCTGAGGGACCACCGCCGGAGGCGGAGGTGCATAAGCGCTGCCCGGCAAAGATCCCTTTCTCCTCCTTATCGTGGTTCATGTTCTTGAGGGAGTCAAAGCCAAAGTTCCTTCCCCCCAATTCATTCTCAACCTTGGCTGAGATAACCCCCAATACGAGTCTCGTTGTAGAAATACCAGAGACGAGAGTCCGACGTGTTATGCGCCATCACACCAACAGCAGAACGGTTATCCAAATATCAAGGAAGTGTAGGCCTACAACACTTGCGTTACAGTCCTGGAGCTCTATATCTAAATAATATCATATAATACATAGATATCTATATCATATAACATATTGTGTGCGCCTCCAGACGATATTATGAATCACAAACGACTTTGTCGGGTTCTGCAACGTCTCTGGTTCTTCCACTTTCACATCAACCTGAAGTCGACTGAACCGCGCGCTGCCGGCTGCCCGCTGCCGGGCGATGGTGCCTCGCGGCAACCGGCGGCATGTCGCAGTTCATGTACTTCAGCGAGTCAAACCAAAGTTCCTTTCCCCCAATTCCTTCTCAACCATGGCTCAGATAACCCCCACGAAAGTCTCGTTGTGGAAATACAAGACACGTCAAAGAAACGACAAGAAACACTTGCGTTACAGTGTGTGTATTCACACACACACATGTGGTGCTCGCACGGTCGAGTCTCATTGGGGGGCCAACGTCTCTGGGCGGGCCAGGCAGAGTAAGGGGAGGAGCTGAGATTCCTGATGACGTCATGAATACAGACATTCCAAATCAGCGCGCTTGAGCCTCCGTTTTTTCAAAGGCGAGCAGAACAGCTAGTGCTAGTTTTACACCAAACGCAAGTTTTAGCCACTGGGGGACCATAGGCAGGCTAGGGGAACTCATATTTATGTTAGAAAACCTCACAAAGTGAGATTTTCATGTCATGGGACCTTTAACGAGTACTCGATTGTTCCTCGAGGAATTCCTTCGATCACTCGAGTTTGGAATTTACTACTCGTGCCCATCCCTATTACCTACCAACCTCTTAAAGAATGTTTTTGACTGCCTAGCAATAGCCATATTGCAGATAGTTAACAACTCTCTCCAGTCAGGCAACTTCCCAAAAGCCCTGAAAACTGCAGTTATTAAACCCCTTTTAAAAAAGAGGAGCCTAGATACCTCTATTATTAACAACTACAGACCAATATCAAATCTGCCCTTCATAAGTAAAATCATTGAGAAAGTTGTCCTCCAGCAACTTAATCACTTCCTGGCATCAACTGGTTGTTATGACACCTTCCAATCAGGATTTCGACCCCTGCACAGCACTGAGACCGCCCTCATTAAAGTTGTGAACGACATCCGTCTTAACACAGACTCTGGCAAAACCTCAATACTAATGCTACTAGACCTCAGTGCTGCATTCGACACTGTAGACCATACAATACTTTTGGACAGGTTAGAAAACTGGGTGGGGCTTTCAGGCACAGTCTTAAATTGGTTCAGATCCTACCTACAAAATAGGAACTACTTTGTTTCCATCGGCGACTTTGTATCAGAATCATCCAACATGATGTGTGGAGTCCCACAAGGTTCGATCTTAGGACCCTCTTTATTCAACATCTACATGCTCCCACTAGGGCAAATCATGCATAATAACAATATTGACCATCATTGCTATGCTGATGACACGCAAATCTATGTATCGCTATCACCAAATGACTATCGGCCCATAGATCTGCTGTGCCAGTGCATTGAGCAAGTGAAAGACTGGATGTGCCGAAATTTCCTTCAGCTAAATGAGGATAAAACAGAGATAATTGTATTTGGTGCTAAAACGGAAAGGCTTAAAGTAACCCAACACCTTCACTCTCTGTCCCTGAAAACCTCAATCAAAGCCAGAAATCTAGGGGTTATCATGGATTCTGATTTACATTTCGAAAGTCACATCAAATCAGTTACAAAATCTGCATATTATCACCTTAAAAATGTAGCAAGACTTAGAGGGCTCATGTCCACCGAAGACTTACAAAAACTTGTACATGCCTTTATCACTAGTAAGCTTGATTACTGCAATGGTCTCCTTACAGGTCTCCCAAAACAAACTCTAAGGAAGCTTCAGCTTGTTCAGAATGCTGCTGCTAGTGTTTTAACAAAGACCAAAAAATTTGAACATATTACACCGATTCTTAAATCGTTACATTGGCTTCCTGTAGGCCAGATAATTGATTTTTAAAATCATGTTGCTAACCTATAAATCCCTACATGGTTTAGGCCCAAAATATTTAACTGATATGCTTCCACTACATAAGCCTTCTAGAACACTAAGATCTTCTGAGACCAATCTGTTAATTATCCCCAGAGTAAACACGAAACATGGGAAAGCAGGATTTAGTTACTATGCAACAAATAGCTGGAATAAACTCCCTGAGGATTTAAGACTTGCCCCAACTCTGAGCACCTTTAAAACAAGATTGAAGACTTTTATGTTTGCTTTAGCTTTCTGCTAAATCTTAAATACTTTACCTTTATTTTACTAAAATGCCTTTTTAAGTTTCCCTTTATTTTCTATTTTTACCAGAAAAATACATGATCTGATACCAGAGAGAAAGGTTGTATAAGGGTGAATAAGGCCTTTGGTCTGGGCTAGAGTCCTAGAAGCTGGGTTAGAGTCCTAGAATATTGTCCTTTAGGTCGGGTTGTAGTCTGTAGACTTAAATACATTGCACTTTCAATTTTACTTACTAAAAAGCCTTTTTAACTTTCAATTTAATTTTCTCTTAAATATATTGCACTTTACTTACTAAAAAGCCTTTTTAACTTTCAATTTAATTTTCTATTTTTACCAGAAAGATACATGATCTGATACCAGAGAGAAAGGATAAGGGTTACTAGAATCCGGGTTGGAGTCCCAGAGAAAGTACCAAGTTCCTTTTAGGTCGGGTTGGAGTCCCGACGCGGATACCAGAGAGACTGTTGATCTGATCTTAAATACATTGCACTTACTATTTTACTCATTTCTTTGCATATGTTTTCTTTTACTTATCTATTATTTTATTTTATTGTATAACAATGTTTATATGTGAAGCACTTTGAGTCTGCCTTGTGTATGAAATGTGCTATATAAATAAAGTTGCCTTGCCTTGCCTTGCCTTTCTTTAGTTGCCACCAACAACAATTAGTTGCCAGCTCCAGGATGACATATCAGAATAGGCTAGCCTTGGATATGTTATTCGCAGAAGGAGGAGGGGTGTGTGGGATGACAACATGTTGTACTTTTATCCCCAATAACAAAACTCTGCATGGGTCGGTGGCCAGGGCGCTGGCAGGATTACAATCCCTCAGGTTAGAATTGGCAGAGAACTCCGGCATTAATGACCCTTTCACTGGATGGTTGGAGAACCTGTTTGGTAGGTGGAAGGGCTTGATCCAGTCAGTACTCGTCGCGGGGATAGTGGTAGTGACCGTGTTAGTTGTGGTTGGTAGCTGTTGTATTCCCTGCGTACGAGGGCTACTGAATCGGCTGATCACCACAGCAGTGGGAGCTCCAGAAGCGCCAGGTTCCATCCAAGCTTACATGGGGATCAGATATACCTACTACTTTTGGATCAATTTCTAAAATCCGATTTATTTTAATTAAATATCTGAACACGGACGAGATATCACCTGAGAGCCCCGAACTGATCCAGCTGCAGTATATAGGATAGTCATCACCTATAGTTACACCTGTATCTAAGAGAATCAATATTCCTGGTTTACTTGAATGCCGAATTATTAAACAACCAATGCCGGTTATGTTTGTTATTGTATAGTATTGTTTGGTTGCAAGTGTAACATGTTGTTGTTGTATCACTGAACTGATAATGGGACTGTTGAATTTCTTTGAGCCAGTTGGTTACGTTCCTTACGTATGTTCATAACTTTTGGTCAGCCGAGTTCACGATTGGACGTACGGAGGAGGCCAAAGTGAATGCCGTTCCATAAATAGGAGAACGCGATGTGGTTTTGCCTCCATAAGGAGTTTTCCATCTACTAATCGGTTGGTGGGGTTGATGATTTTTTCTATTTTTGACTTTATATTTTCGGTTTGTTAAGCGGTGCTTATTGCTTAAATAATGGTCATCTGAGATGACCAAGGAGGGAAATGTGACGCAAATGAGTGGGTGGTGATATACAGGCCACGAGAAAAACTGCAGACCTCCAACGGAGGATATTGAAAGGAGCCATAACTGTGATTGGGAGCGTCAGAAATCAAGCCTTATCAAAGAGACATCCTATTGGTGGGGAGATGGAGACTTTGGTTCATTGTTTAACTGACCCGGCCCTTTCTTTGCTCTCCTAGCCCAGTTATATACCTGTATTTGTGAAAACTTTTCAGTGATGAAATTAATATTTGGAGAAGGCAAAATGTTTTACCTTTGACCTAAAAATCCATTGACGCGATTCTGCCCGACTGGGAGCATTGCCAGAAGCGTTTTTGCTGCAAACAAAACAACGTTGCCCAGATGTAGGATGGCCACACCAGGTGTTTACACCAAGCCCTGCCTCCCTGCCAGGCATGGCTGCAGGTGTGTGCCGGATCCCTCGGTGTCGGTGTATGATGTTCTATAGGCGATATGCTGAGTTGGTGGGAAGTGCTGCTCTAAAGTGCTGGAATTTAACTATGTTATGTACATTTCCAAACGGCATGAACTGTTTTACGTGTTGGGAATACGGACATTTCAAGAGATCATGCCCGAATACGGAGTGGGGAGGACAGCCTTCTGGGGCCACGAACACGGCAAGTGAGGCAGTGGCAGATCAGACGTTTGAGGCACAGCCAATGCAAGTTGAGCCAGTACCGCAGCAACACCACCGGCACCTGTGGTTGACTCCCGGACAGTCGGTACTGCACCAACACCACCGGGACCTGTGGTCGACTCCCGGACAGCCGGTACCACACCCACAGACCGGGGTGAAACTGACGGAGAAAGAGTTGGCTCTGGCACCTTAGCAGCCAACGACTCGCGCGGCCTTGCTGGAGGTAGACGCTATGGAAGGCGCGCAGGAGACGGCGGGCCTACCGCAGCCGCAACCGTCCAGCACACCAGGGCAGAGTGGTGGCAAATGAAGGGCAAAGAGAGGTATGAGCCAGGCGGGGGCGAAATCTGTGCGCAAAGAGCACTCCTTGGAGAGAACCAATTTTGAGATAGATGTAAA